>NC_057863.1:354692210-354779710 GCF_019393635.1 Dromiciops gliroides
GTCACTTAACTATGTTTGCCTCAGTTTCCTCATCTGTAAAATGAGCTGGAGAAGGAAATGGCAAACCACTCCAGTATGTTTGCCAAGAAAACCCCAAAATGTAGTCACAAAGAGTTAGACATGACTGAAATGACTGAATGACACAACTTCTAGGTTTGCTGTGAGAATAAGATGAGATAATATTTATAAAGTGCTTAGCACAGTGCCTGGAACACACTAGGCACTATATAAACATTAACTATTATTAAGTGCTTTAAGAGCTCTATAGCTGTCACCTATTGCTATTAATATTATAGATTAATACATTAGTGGTCATTATCAAATTTAAACTATTATGTTAGTGTAGTGGGAAGTCTTTGACTCTAAAATGAGAAAACCTGGATTCAAATTCTGCCTTCTTCACTTTCTACCTGCATGACCTTCATCAGATCACTTAATTTCACAGGGCCTCAGTTTCTTTATCTGCAAGATAAGAGAGCTAGATTACATAATCTTTAAATTCCCTTCCAGATCTAAATCTGTAATCCTAAAACCCAATCCTATGTGTTGTATTTTATCTCCCTAGCTAGACTGTCAACTGCTTAAGGGCAGAAACCAGATCTTTTATTTCTCTGGTGTCCCACAAAGTCCTAAGCAGAGCATATGAAAAATGCTCAATAAATGAATGGTGGTTGTTACTTCACGCTGAGTTGTGCAAGATTTAGTAGTAGAGGGCTACACTGTGAGTCGAGAAGACCGGGGTTCAAATTATGCCTCTGACACTCTGGCTGAGTGACAAAGAACAAGTTTACTTAACCTCTCTGATCATCAGTTTCCATATTTGTAAAATCCAGGTAATAGCTTTTGTACTCATATCAGAGGATGAAAGTGATAATCATTCATTCATTGTTTGTCATTCATACTCAAAAAGTACCAATAACATCATGATGTCAGATCAAGGTATGCTGTGTTCGCCTGAGGCTGATCAGTCTAACATAAGCACAGAAGGCTCTACCACAGGTTGGGCACAAATAACCGTATGAACATTTGGTATGGAGATGTCTCCAGATTTGCACATCTCATGTTTCCTTTGTGCTACTGCAATTCTGCTTTGCTCATCGAGCACGGAGCCTTCTTTGATGTGGGCATGCCATCTGTGCCAGCATCTCCCATGTCTCACAATCGACACCAAAGTGAGAATCAAATGAGGTAATATATGAAAAGTGCTATATGAAGACTGGTTCTTGTTGTTCACTAAAGGGGTACAGTGGGCTTAAGGAAATCAGATGCGTTTTCCCTATGGCATTCTTAAGTAACAGTAAAAATTGGGTAGGCTGGTAAAATAATGTTTACATGGTTGCAGACATTTAAGCTTCAATTTCCAATACTTATTTAGAACCAGCTACCTGAAAGTGCTGTGAGGTGAGCTTTACAGAGCCTCACAATCCCATGAAGGATCGAACGTTCATTCAACATGCCTTTGTGACATGCCAGGCTTTGGGAGTAAATGGTACCAGTGACTGATCTCAAGGAGCTTATATTCTATCATATTCTACTGGGGTGAAAAGAAAGATTATAATCAAAGTGATTCACAGGAAGAAAACAAAAACCCTTTGGTTTTGAACAGTGCTGATGTAGTTATGATACAGTGTCATATGTTAGAACAACCTGTGTTTGTGCCCATAAAATAAAGGTTAAGGACTCTAAGATTAGAGGTTATCTAGGGCCCTTTCCAAGGCCAGCTAGGGGCTGTGGTGGATAGAGTGCCAGCCTGAAAGCAGAAAGACTCATCTTCCTGAGTTCAAATCTAGCCTCAGACACTTACTAGCTGTGTGACCCTGGGAAAGTCACTTACCCTGGTTGCCTCCGTTTCCTAATCTGTAAAATGAGCTGAAGAAGGAAATGGCAAATTACTCTAGTATCTTTGCCAAGAAAATCCTAAATGGGGTCAAGAAGGGGCAGACACAACTGAAATTACTGAACAACAACAACAAAGTTCTTTTCAGTTCCATGGTCTTTGATCCCATGAGTACAACAACACATACACATACACACACATACAACAGACTTCTAAGTTATTCTGAATTATTAACACTTTCTCCATTTTATAAGCCAATTAGCACTGTGAGTAGGGAAAGTAGTACACTTGAGTCAGAAGACCTGGGTTCAAATCTTGCCTCACGTATTCAGTAACCACATGACTGGGCAAATTGTTTTCTGAACATCCATTTCTTCATTTATAAAATGGGGACAGATAAAATGAGTTAATGTATGTAAGGAGCTTTGCAAACCTTAAAGCACTATATAAGTGGCAGCTATGAGTAACATCAGTTCACTTCACTCTATTTTGGGGGGGGGGGCGCAATGAGGGTTAAGTGACTTGCCCAGGGTCACTTTACTCTATCTTTAACCTTTTTTACATTGGAGTGTCTTGAATGTTTTGGGAATCCAAATGGATGGCCCATCCTCCCAGATCAAAGACAAACCAAAGGCTGAAATAAAGGAAAGATTCTGACCTCTCTCCACCTGGCTCCAGCACTGCTAGAGATATACACATTAGTCTTGCTTGCCATGTTCTTTCCAACTGAACCTAAAGTGGGAAGAAAAGAATGGTTTTTAATTCTCAAAATGTTCAAGGTAGCCAATCATCTCATCCAACAAGCAAATTCATCATACTTCTCAACACCATCACTCTTATGAAGAACACATCAAAAAACAGTCTGAACCCATTTGCAGTTTACATTCCAAGGTAAACGTGGACATACCAGTGGCAACAATGAGTCCGGGAGCTGACTCCTTAGAGAGGATGGGCATTCTCCGGAGCTGGAAGTTCAACAGCTGACTAAGGCGCTGGGCCAAGTGGAGGGAGCAGCCCTGAGAAAGCTTCGAGACAAAAGTTCCAAATACCTGTTAGTGTCTGATAAAAGGCTTCGATTTCCTACTGAAGACTGAGCCCACTGTGTAAAGGCACCATGGCCAGACAGAGAAGGAAAAGAATTCACTTAAAGAAAATCAGACTCAAAGTCTGATATGCTCCACATTTCTCAAGCTGAAGAGGAGAGTGGGCCACTTCCTCCCCTGCGGTGGTGGGTGGGGAAGATTACCTTCTCAAAGAGAATCTCAAAGAACAGCAATTAGCAATCACCAGCAACTAAAGAAGAGAGAGGAATATAATTCTCACCATTTCTGCCTCAGATAACTTCTTAAGTGGCTTGGAACTAAAGGAAAATGAAATGATTCCATAGTCCTTATTTTCCAAGTCAGTGGAGACAGGTTTTTAAATGTGATTTAAGTCCTTCTGACAGTGACAGAATGAAAACCAAGAAAGGCCCTGCCTGATAAATTACCCCACAGGCCAACACAGGAGATTCAGTTCCCTGCACAAAGTGCACCCTTTTTGCAAAGGATTAAAAATTAAAGCATGCTGCATAAGGAGCAAACTTTTTAATGAGAGGCTTTCAAGTTCTTCAAAACTGCCATATCTCACGGGTTTATGACCTTAGGCTTTCTTGCCAGAAAAGGGCAAAGGACAAAATCAAAACAGGGCATTTTGCTAAGCACACATAACAATAACCCAGTCCTAAAGATCATTGCCGAGGCAACAGATGCCAGGGAGAGCCTAGAATATCTAGCTACAAAAACTGAATCTGTGTTTACAGTGCAGGTAATAACCAGAGCACAGAGCAAGAATTTCCTGATCTACAAATTCTTGTTTCAAAAAGGTCTCACCAATGACTATTCAACTTGCCAACTTTATCACTAGGGAATAAAAACTGAAGCAACTTGAAATGGATCTCAAAGAAATATTTATTTGCTAAATCCCTTTTTTTTCTAGGCTCATAATTTTTTTACTTCACCTGCAAGGAAGTCTACTCATTTATGGCTTTCCCATATCCTAGGGCAATTGGATTTTAACTGCTCCTACACATTCTGGCTTTCACTGTTAGACATCACAAATAGAAACTAAAGCTGATTAATGGTCAACCTTGCAGTTCTTAAGTAAATACAATTGTCAGAAGAAAAGCAAGACAATTTAGGGGGCAGAAGTGAGGGACTTTTACCTTAGCTGAACTTTAAAGATAGCAACAGTGTTTTTCCCAAGCAGGGCTCAGTCTCTTCCAATCCCTAAAACCTAGAAGGGTCTGCTGGAAGTTACCATAGGTCTTTTCTGTTCTGTAAGACACCACAATGATGGATTGGGACCTGGTGCCCAGTGAATTGGAAAGAACGGGGTACAGATTTTGAGGAGGCAAGGTCTTTATTAGGAATTTCCAAAGGGCCACACATTCAGGTATGTGAAGTTAGGAGGAGGCCATGTGAACATGAGCACATGCATATAAATGATATCTCTCTAAATAGAATGACATTTTCAAATGGAAATGCATTTGCTTTCTTGAAGCATGTATTGAATTATGTTTCTCCTCGTTCTTTCTTGCCTAGCTCATCCCACTGCCCCAGACTCTTATGTACAGAGCTGGGGTAAGGGGAGTGATACCCAGACTCCCCACTGCCACCCTGCAAAGACCAGCATTATATGGAAGGGAGTAGGGAAGATAGGGAGGCAAAAAATCTGTAGATAAAGAAGTGGTGAAGGAAGGCCACCAAGGAGAAATCTTGCTACTAAAACTTAGTTGGTGACATACGCCAAAATATTCAAAATATTTTGGGATGGTCAAAAATGGAAACAAAGTAGATGCCCTCTGGGGAAAGGCATATCAAACTGGATGTCTGGATTGGAATATTATTGGACTGTAAGATAAATATGAGAAATTCGACAAAATTTGGCAAGACTCATTTGAGTTGAGAATAAACAGGAGCAAGATTTAAAATGTATAGAATGTTTACAATAATCTAAAGAAAAGCAACATGAAAAGACGTCAGAATTAATTAAGATCAGTGCGATGACCAATTGTGATTCTAAAGGAGTGATGATGAGATATGGCTTTAGCAGAGAGGTGGTGGACTATGGGGAGAGGATGAGGCATGTGTTGTCAGACATAGTCAATATATCTGTTTCTTTGACTTTTTTTTTGTTACAAGGGAACATGAAGGAGGAGCAGAATAATGGAAAATGAAAGTGATATAAAAAAAGAAATCTAAAGCATCAATAAAGCTTAAAAAACTTAATGGGTAATTTTCTGAGAAAATAAGACAGATGGGGATCATAGGCAAGACAAATTGCTTTTTTCCAATTAGAATAAAACAATAGTTTATTTAGGGTGCTAGGGAAAGGAAACCAAGAGAGAAATCCTTGGACTTCTCATGGGGAGAAGGCATAGCACAGAGGCGTGGCTCTGAGATACCTATCTCAGGCAAGACAAATTGTAAAAAAGAATTCTAACCTATGGATGTAACTACCAAATTGTCAAAGAAATTATGTAAGAAATTATAATCAATACAGTACTATGTGCTGATAAAAGCTGCCACTGTGTAATATTAATGGAGTTCCTCTATTACATCACCTTGTTTTTTCTAATTCGCATTTTCCCCTTTAAAGGTGAGAAGAGGCAAACCACTGTAGTTTATAGTCATTTTTCTCCTTGTGAACACAGAAAACAAGATTAAGCAATTGATACCTCACAGTCGATTTTTTCTCCATATTCAGTGAAGGCTGGAGCCTGAAGGAATTCCCAGGTTCCTCCTTTGTCAAAGGTGATGACCGACCTCATATTCTCTTCACTCAAAGACCCATTAATCAGGGTGGCAATGTAAACCCCTTGGACACCTTCCACTCGGTGAAAATCAGCAAAGGGTTCATTTGCAAAGTACCTACAATCAGAGAAAGTGAATAGAGCTGAAAAATGGAAAACCTATTTGATTAGCACTAAAAAACATGGGGTAATTTTATTTTTTCAGATGCTGAAGGATGCTGATCCAATCAGAAGCTCTGCAGAAACCTCTGAGACAAAAGACTAGAAGCAGAGAAAATAATAGGAAGGGCACTGGCTCTGGAGTCAGGAGATTTGTAATTTGCTACCTCTTACCTCCTAGCTTATTTTGATGCCCCCCCCCCCCCGCCAAGAAGAAATTACTTTGTACTTATTTTTTGTCTAATTTTCTACCTCGAGGCTATTCTCACCCCAAAATAACATAAGCTCCTTGAGGGCAAAGTCAGTTTAATTTTTGCCCTTTTGGTGTCAGCACCTAGGACAGTGCCCGACATATAGTAGACATCTAATGAATGTCAGTTTAATTGAACTCATTCTGGCATAGATATTTATTAGCTGTATGGCTTTGGACAAGTCACTCAACTCCTTTGAGTCTCAGTTTCCTCATCCAGAAAAGAGATAATAATACAACTCATACAGTTGTGACCAAAGAGTTATAGAAACATGAGTTGTTATAATAATATCATCATCATCAGGATGCAAAAACAGAGCAAAGAAACACCATCATTTGTTCACTAGCAAAATTCTCTAATGCTCTACGCTTAGGATAAACTAGGTTTCCTGACACCTAGATCAACACTGATGTTCAGAAAGGGCTTGGTGGTGAATATATTTTGGGAGCAGCTAGGTGGCGCAGTGGATAAAGCACTGGCCTTGGATTCAGGAGGACCTGAGTTCAAATCCAGCCTCAGACACTTGACACTTAACTAGCTGTGTGACCCTGGGCAAGTCACTTAACCCTCATTGCCCTGCAAAAAAAAAAAAAAAAAAAGAAGAAGAAAGAAAAGAAAAGAAAAGAAAAGAAAAGAAAAGAAAAGAAAGGGCTTGAAGTCTGAACTGCCACTGTTGAGACACTCAATCTGATTCTCTAACTTACAGCTCTAAAGAAACCTCTCCAAGGATTTGTGCTGAAGACTGGAGGGGAATAATTTATTTCCCCTATCTTGTGGAATCAGCACTAGCAAAGTTTGCTCTACAAGGAATGAATAAATGAATTTTTAAAAAGCATTCTTAAGCACTCATTAGGTACCCAGTGCTGTTGTTACAGCCCAGGGGACACAATAACCCCTACTCTCAAGGAGGTCACACTATACCTTGAGGAGGCCACATATCAAAGAGCTCCATTACAGGATGGATAAAGAGGTCTGAGAGTCATTAAGATACAAAGCATGAGGGGGCAGCTGGGTGGTGCAGTGGATAAAGCACTGGCCCTGGATTCAGGAGGACCTGTGTTCAAATCTGACCTCAGACACTTAACACTTACTAGCTGTGTGACCCTGGGCAAGTCACTTAACCCTCAATGCCCTGCAAAAAATACAAAAAACAAAAAACAAAACCCCCAAAAAATACAAAGCAGGAGAGAGATGGCAAGACCCAGGTGCTCTTGGGTTATGTCTTATGTCTGATCCGATGGCAGTGCCCAAGGCTCTGATGGGCAGATGCTAAGAACTACTAGTTCGCCATTTTACCAGAAGGACTGTGGCTGTCCAAGGCTTAGGGTGGCACACAGTGCTGAACAATACAAAGCAATCAGACACCTATTGGTCATAAGTGGATCTCATGGCCCTGTCTCCCTTCCCCTTGTGGCTAGCTCAGCCAGGATATAATGAGTTTCACTGTGGTGCTTTACATTTGGAAAGCAGTTTCATCCTAAATTAGGGCACAGATTATAATCATCACAATCCGGTGAGACTGGCACACATATATTTCAGGTACACATTCTGGAATACTTTTATATTTTTAGTCTGGGGGGTTCAGAGCTACTTTACTAATAGTTTAAGATGAAAAATGTTTTGCTTTTTATGCCCCCCCCCAACTGTTTGAATATGAGAGGCCATGTGGTATAGTAAATAGGAAGTTCGCCTTTGAGTCAGGAAGACCTGAGTTCAAATACGGCAGAAGATGCTATTTATGTGACCCTGGCCAAGGCACTTCACCTATGCCTGCCTCAGTTTCCTCATCTGTAAAATGGGGGGGTCAAAACAGCACCTACCTCTCCAGGTTGTTGTGAGGATCAAATGAAATAATAACTATAAAGTATTTAGCACAGTGCCCATCACATAGTCAGTGCTATATGAATGTTAGCTATTATTAGTGATTATTCTCAGTGCCCTAGAGATTGTGCTGATATGTACTGGTAACAAGAATTCCTCATTCAAAGTTCCCTATCCCAATGAAATCACAGGTCTAGGTAAAACAATACAAATTAAAATCTGACCATAGGGGGCGGCTAGGTGGCGCAGTGGATAGAGCACTGGCCCTGGACTCAGGAGTACCTGAGTTCAAATCCGACCTCAGACACTTGACACTTACCAGCTGTGTGACCCTGGGCAAGTCACTTAACCCCCACTGCCCCGCAAAAAAACCAAAAACAAACAAACATAAAATCTGACCATAAAAATTTCTTTAGCAATTGATAGATGCCGTGCCAACCTTCAGGCACAGGGAAATTCTACGACATTTGCTTTAACCAAAAGGCTTTCTCTATCTAAGGAAGGAGGAGGGAAATAGAGACCAAGAGTCACAGACCTGTCTTAATATGCATAGACTAAATACTAAAGTCCTAGATAAAACGCAGAAGCTACAGCCTAAATATTACACAAAATGAGGGTGTTTTTTTTTTCCCTTTAAAGGCAGGGTGTGTGCAAGGGAGAGACAGTGTAGCTCAGTTATTTTTGTCCATTTACCTTCCTTGGATTCTACTCAAGGTTTAAAATCTTGCTGTTCCAACCTGTTTTATTTTATTCTATCATCATGAATCGATTTGCTTCAAGTTGAACAGCTTATTCCAAGTGTCAGAGAGGTCTGAGTCTCCCTAATTAAAACAAGCCCCACCCCTTTCCCCAGGTCAGATTCCCCAAGCTGGCTCTCCTTCCTTTCCAAGCACAAACACGTTCTCGTAACTTTCCACTTTTCTCCCAAACCATCCTTCCACTTCTCTTTTCTTTGCCCCTGCCTCTCTCTTCTATGAAATCCCTGGCCTCATCCTACGTGCAGGGTGAGGGGTTATTTTTTCCATTTCATCCCCGTCTGCCCTTGTTTGCAGCACTCTCCTTAGGGCCTCCCAGCGTGCCTCTCGGCAAGGGTAGTTGCTATGCGGCTCACTGCCCTGCAGGCTGCCCTCAGATGCACTGCCTGCCGGATCCAGCCCTAGCGAGTTGTCAACAGCCAAGTGCAGCCAGCCTTCCACCTTCTTAACAATTCAACCATGCATCTTCACTGGGGCCTAATGATTCCTCAGTACGGCTGTTCTCCCAACACCTCAATTTCCAAATGTTGCTAACCGTAAGCACGGTATTCAGCAGGCACCCACCTTGTGACATTGTTGAAAAGCCCTTTCCTGAAATTTTAAAAGAATTAGTTAAAGCAGCGCTGTTCCCAGTGACCAGCTATGAGACTCTGTCCTCCCACAGAGCTCGGAATCCTTTGGCATCTACCACTTCAAATAGGTCCTGTTTCAACATCATAAGGGAGCCCTCCAACCCAAGAACACAGGGTTGAGAACTGGAAAAGATCTTCAAAGACTGCCCAGTCTAATCTCCTTCAGTTTCAAAGAAAATGACACAACCTCACACGATTCAATTCAAACATTATTAAGTGCTTGGATCAGGTAGCTTGGCAGAGAAAACAATGAGCCAGACTCGAGGTATGAAAGACCTGGGTTCAAATCCCCCCTGTAACTGTCTGGGTGATCCTGGATGAGTCACTTAAACTTCTCAGCGGCCCAGACAACATTCCAAGGATTTACATTGCTGAGCAAGTAGTAATCTGCTCTGGTCCAGGAAATTCCCCTCACTGGGAGTTCTTTATCACAATGAAATCACAGGTCCAGGCCCATTTCACCTCCCACCGACCAGGCAGTACTCCAGGCACTGGAGATACAAAGGCAAAAAATGAAAACAGCTTCTTCTTCCAGGAGTATATATTCTACTCTGTGTATACGTGTGTGTGTGTGTGTGTGTGTGTGTGTGAACTTTGGGTGGGGATGTTTAATATTAATAAGCAAATGCCACATAAATACATAGTAATCTGAGGAGGTGGGGGACAGTAATAACTGGAGGAATCAGAAAAGACCTCTTTTAGCTAAGTCTTGAAGGAAGCTAGGGATCCCCAAAGGGAAAAGTGAGGAGAAGAGAGGATTTCAGGTATGGAAGACGGTGAGTCAGGAGAC
The DNA here is from genome assembly GCF_019393635.1 of Dromiciops gliroides. Classification (NCBI taxonomy): domain Eukaryota; kingdom Metazoa; phylum Chordata; class Mammalia; order Microbiotheria; family Microbiotheriidae; genus Dromiciops; species Dromiciops gliroides. The sequence continues at coordinate 354,702,249 of NC_057863.1, forward strand.
GGAATGTTGTAGACCAGGGACTTGGAGTGGGTCAGTGTCACTGAAAGCCAGAAAGGGTGATCAGGGAGTAACATGTCATCAGCCCAGAGAGAGAAGCTGGAGCCCAGAACCACAAGGACACCTCTAACCTAGTTCCTCTGACCACACAACCAGTGCCCTTTCTACCCTAACAAAAGGCATCTCTCTATGACTTGCCACCCAAATGTACCAATCAGAACAGACCCAAGCCCTAAGAGAAAAGAGACTGGGAGAAAGTAAGATTGATAATGAGATGGGCTGCTTTGTAACAGCATCGAGGCAGGAGTAGAGAAGCACTGGGCTGAGAAACAGGTGCGCAAGGCTCTGATTCCAACTCTGCTACTGATTGTGTGATCTTGGATAAGTCACCTGACTTCTCCAGATTCTCTCTTTCATAGCTTCTCTCTTTTCTTGCTGCTTCAAGGAGGAGGAGGAATAATAACTGACATTAATATAAGCATACACCAAGGCTCTCTGATTTTGCCAGCATGAAAAGGACTCCTGTCTCAAAGGTCTCCCTCCACTGACAAAAGGCCTTCTATGATTCCACAGATAAGTCCCAGAGAGGTGCCTGAAGCAGTAAGGTAGTTTACCCAGGGTCACAGGAGAAAAGGTTAGACAGAAAAGCTCTGAACCCAAAGCTGACTCCAAGCCCAACACTCTGTGCCACAAATGATGTCTGGTACTTTAGACCAGGGCTTCTTAAACCTTTTTCACTCAACACCCTTTTTTGTCCAAGAAATTTTTACATGACTCTGGGTATATAGGTACATAAAATAGGCATACATAATCTTTCACTGTTGCCAAATTTTTCATGGCCCCCACATTGTTACATGACACTTTGCTTAGAATTTGCAAAGTACTTTAAATATGTTCTCTCACTGGAGCCCCCAAAACAAACCTGTAATACTATAAGGCATTATTGTCACCATTTTACAAATGAGGAAACTAAGACTCAGAGAGGTGGCAGAGATGTCTAAATCTCACTCCTCCTATCTACCCCTTCCCAAGTCCTTAAAAGATCATCATCTGATACTTACAGGATTACAGAGACCAGCTAGAAGAAACTTTAATCATTAGCTCTAATCACACACTCATTTAATAGATGGGGAAACTAAGATGCAGATGTTAAGTGACCTGCCCAAGGCTACACAAACATTAAATGATAGAGGTGGATTTGGTATCCAGGCCTCTTTTCTGTGCCACCTGCTTTCCCTCAATATATTTCCTATATATTCTTCCCTTTCATACTCTTCTCCATAAAAAGCTGTTTATACTCATTGCTTCCACTTCCTCACCTCCTACTCATGTCTCAGCCCCTGAAGATCTGTCTTCCAATGCTACAACTCAGCTGGAGTTCTTTGTCCCAAGATCACCAGTGATTGTTTGATTACTAAACCCAACATATTGAGGCAGTCCTCATCCTTGAACCCTCGTCAGCCTGTGACAATGTCAATCAGCCCATCTCCTAGCTACTCTTTTCTCTGATTTCCATGACTTTGCTCTCTGCTGAGTCTCCTCCTTCAGGTCTGACTACTCCTTCTTAGCCTCCTTTCTTAGAACATTATTCAACCTACACCTTGTAAGAGGATAGAAGAGGGAAACAGAGAGGGAGGGGGAGGGAGGGGGAGAGGGAGAGGGAGAGGCGGAAGGGGAGGAAGAAGATGGAGAGACAGAGAGGTCCTCATCATTTCAGAAGTGAGAAAAACCCAAACTCTCTTCCTACAAACTTCCTGTTTTCATTGAGATCACTAGGAGCCTTCCAGTTACCTAGGCTATTATCAGGAAGACCAGAAAAGAAGCCATAAACCTCATAGCAAAAGAGGATAAAGACACAGTCAGCCAAGGCAGTCTGTTGGTGGTCTGCATGAGGATAATAAGCTTATGAAGTATAAGCCAGGTAGTCCAAGCTTCTCTTGCACAGAAAAGGCATACTGAATAAATTCAATTCAATCAATATTTTTGTAATGCCTGTGGTATGCAGAGAACTGTTCTAACCACTACAAAAGAAAGAGATTTAGGTAAAACATTGGTCATAGCCTCCTTGGAATTTAGTCTCATGGAAGGCACAGAAAACTAGAATATATAATAAGTGCATCAGAAAACTAAAATGAAAGATAGAAGAAGGGAGAGGGAGGGAGGGAGGGAGGAAGGAAGGAAGGAAGGAAGGAAGGAAGGAAGGAAGGAAGGAAGGAAGGAAGGAAGGAAGGAAGGAAGGAAGGAAGGAAGGAAGGAAGGAAAGAAGGAAGGAAAGAAGGAAGGAGGGAGGGAAGGACAGATGGACAGAAGGAGGGAGGGAGAGAGGAAGGGAGGGAGGAAGGGAGGGAGAGAGAGAGAGAGAGAGAGAGAGAGAGAGAGAGAGAGAGAGAGAGAGAGAGAGAAATTTGAGACAATATACTACATGAGGCCTAAAAGAGGTTATTATTGAGAGGAGGTTCAAGGAAGGTTTATAAATATTTATTAACTACTCTAATTAAATAAATGGCAATGGATAGAGTTGTGTTTAGAATCAGGAAGACTGAGTTCAAGTTCCTCCTTTAATATACCTAAGCTGTGTGACCAAGGACAAGTCACTTAACTCGGTATTTCAGGCAACTCTTTCAACTGATCAATCAACCAATCAACAAACATTTATTAATTACCAAGTGCAGCACTATGTGCCAGACAGAAGTAAAATAATCCTTGATTTTAATGTGGTCATATTCTATTAATGATACAAAATGAATACAAGATAATGGGGGGGGGGACAGAATGCCGGGGGGGGGGGGCATCTGAAGTAGAAAAACTATCACAGAAAATGGTTCTTGACCTGAAGCTTGAAGGAAACCAAGGATTCAAAGATTCTCCCCGAATATAAACTGAAAACAAGCTGTTGCTCTGCATTGTTGGTAGGCTGTTCTACACAGGGAGTTCCCCAAAACCAGTGAAACCACAAATCTGGACTCCACCTCATCCCCCCTTCCCCAAAATTTTAATTTAAAGAAGAAATAGAGGCTTTAATTTAATACAAGCTACCTGTAAGCAAGTCATACCCACAATACTGATCTGCCTTTATCTGCTGTTGTCTTCCAAATGTTTTTCCCCCACATTCTGGCTGTACAGACCCAAAAACCAAAACCAAACCAAACAACTAAGTGACTTCAAAGAATCCACTTCAATGTTAATATGCCTGCCTATGTTGACATAGCCCTAAACCTCAAAGAGATTTCTTGGCCAAGGATTTAGGGTGGGGAGAGGCAGGTTAGGGAGGGTGGAGGGAAGGTGTGGCCATCATCTTACCTCACCAAGGTGTCACTGCCTGCTCCTCCAGGACTGTAATACAGGACATTCTCCAAGGACAGGGAGAATTTTAGTCCCTCTGCCTCAGAGATGTACAAGTTGGTGCGGTTGTTGCTGTGACTGACACACACAAACACCTGGTCTTCTGAGGCATCCGCGATGTAATACTCCTTTGGGAACAAAGCCAAGAAATAGGTCAGGAAAATCTGCTTGCCCCAAAACTGGACCCAAAAGGACCAAGTGCTCTGTGGGTGGCAGTGGCCAGAGGCAAGCACACATATCCCCCCAGCTCTTGTGCTCTTGTTTCGACCCCTTGGTCCTGCTGGGACTAGATAGGAAAGGGAAGGAGAAACTAAGGCTAACCAGGCTTGCAGAAGGGTCCTCCAGGCTGGTGAATCCATAGGTTATCCTCCCAAACCCCCTTTGATTTCTCTCTCCCCATATATAATCTTACCAAAACAGCTGTCCAGGAACAAAAATACATTCATCTGAATTTCAGGTGGCACTAATAGTCCCCAAAGGACCACACAAAAGGAAGCTAAGGATTGAGGTGGTGGGGTTGGGGAGGAGGTGTGGATAATTTGGAAATGAACAACAATTTACTCCTAAATCCTAATTCCTAAGGAGCCAAATACAGAAAAATCCTGCTGGATCAAAAGCTGCTAGAGCCAAACTCCCCTTGCCTGAAATGTACCCCTTGCATCTTCTTATCCTTTTGCTAATCTACCACCTATACTGCAAAGCCCACATCCAATGCTCCTGCCTCCAAGAACCCTTTCCTCAGCTTAGCCCATGATGGTGTTTGCACTCGATAAGTTCTTTAGGCCTTATAGTTTGTATCATGCATTTGATCCCTCAATGACATCATCTGCTGATTGTTTTTATATCTATTTTTGTCTCAACTCTACCAGCAGTTCCCTCAAGGACCAGTACTTAGAGCTTGGTGTGAAGCAGGTTCTTCAAAAATGTGTGTTTATTTGTCTTGACTCCCTGTCCCTTGATAATTGGCTGACTGACTCCGTGGCACTACATGCCTGGCCCAACCTTCTTCTACTTGAGGCCATAAAGATGTCAGGTCAGATCCAGCTCCAAGGCTGAAAACAGGCAAATGACCCTGAGCAAACAAGGCCCTGAGTCACAGTGCGCAGAGCCTCCCCAACATCTCCAACCACAAGGGCCATCCCCGGGCATCGCCAACCTCTCCTCCAACCACGGGAAACATGACAGGAGCAGGTGAGTGAACGGACACTCCCCTTCCCAGGGCAAGCCAATTCCACTCACATTGATGGGATGCCTGGTGACAAACTGGGCAGCTCGCATGGGCTTTCGGCCAAAAGAGACCCAGAGCTGGACAGAAGACTGCTGCTGACTGCCCGAGAGATGCTGCCAGGGAGAGAAAGAAAGAGCTTCAATTAATTACATCAGATCAGAGCCACTCTTACAAGCAGTGAGAGGGCAAGCCATTCCAACTCTGTATTTCCCTAGGTATAGCATTCCCTAGGTAGAAGGCTTGCAATAGAGGGCAAGGGGTAATAGGGAGGATGGTGGTGCCCATGATTTCATACATAAAAGTACACCAGGGGGATACAATTTTTCTTTGGTCATTTCTGATTTGAAGAACAGCCTATGTTCACCATTTATATCCTCAGAATTCCAGGAAAATCCAAGACGGGCCCTGAGTTTACTGAGTGGAAGATATGAAAACTAGAGTCACATAAAATGACCAGGCATACATGAGTAGTGCCCAGTATCACTAAAAGGGTCTCTGAATAATTTATGATCAAACAGAATTGTAGTGTTCCTTCACAATAACTAACACTAATGACAAAGGAGAAAGTACTACAGATTAGACAATTTTTTTTTTTTACTCCAGAATACAGTCATTCACACATGTATCTCACACTCACTCTATGCACACTTAACTGTGAACATGAAGTCAAAGATCTGAGGTCAAATTCTATCTCAGACACATGGTGTGATACTGCCCCCCCCCAAAAAAAAAGATACGTAGGGTCTAGGATGATGCTGAGATTCTGAAACTATAGTGCCAAAGTAATTTTCCTTTAACAGAGATCCAGCCATGTAACTCCCTATTTAAAAAACTCTACTGGCCTTCTACTGGCCTCCTATTGGCTTTAGAATAAAATATAAATGCCTCTATTTAGCTTTTAAGGCCCTACACAACTTGATCCCAGCCTATCTTTCCAGCCTCTCCCTCTGGCACTAAGTGATCCAGCCAAGCTGGCCTTAGTTCCTTAGACAAGACATTCTATCCTACACCTCCATGCCTTTGAACAGACTGTCCTTTGGGCCTAGAAAGCACTCCCTCAACACTTCCACAACAAAGAATCCCTCTCTTCCTTTAAAATCCAGATCAGACACCATCAAGCACCTGAAGGAAGTCTTTATATCTCACTCAGGCTGCTAGTGTCCTCCCTCCCAGATTACCTCATATTTAACTAATATATGTATGTGTGTATATATGTATGTATATAAAATTTACATTTATGCTTCATAAATTTTTATGTATACTTGAGACCTCCTTCCCAGTTAGAATGTATGGGATCACTTTATTCTTTGTACTTCTATCCCCAGTGCTTGGCTCAAGTAGTTGCTTGAGAAATGTTTGTTGACTGAAACAGAATGTTGTTTCATTTGATAATATATGTAAGAAAAAAAAGCTGGAGGGCATCAATTTTGGTAAAGGATCTCAAGTTTAAGCCCGAGGAAGATCACTTGATTGCTGTCTTCAAATGCCTAAAGGGTTATCACCTTGGGGAGGAGTTAGATTAGTTCAGTTTGGCCCCAGAGAGCAAATGAGGAACAATGGGGGGAAATTACATAAAAGCAAAATTAGTTTCATGTAAAGAAAAAAAAAAGTTCTCAGTAATTCTAGCTATGAACAGACAAGATGTAGAGTTTTTAAAGTGAAATGGATGGCCTGCTTTGGTCAGCGGAGAGTTTCCTATCATTGATGGTTTTTAAGCAAGGGCTAGGTGGCCATTAAGTTGGGGCACACTATAGATGGAATTATTTTTCAGTTATATATTGCACTGGATGGCCACCGAGGTCCCGGTTCTCAAACTGTGTAAAACAGGAGTGCTCAGAAAGGCAGAGGCAACCAGGAGAAGGCAACGTCATGGAAACCAATGGAAAGGAAAGTATCCAGAAGGAGGAAGTAGTCAACAATACCAAATGCCATACAAGAATCAAGGAAGAGGAGAACTAAGAAAGAGCCACTGGATATGGCAATCAGAAGGTTTTTAATGGTAGATATGGAAGCTAAATCACAGAGGGTTTGGGAATAAATCATAAGGAAGTGAAGAAAGTGGGTATAGAGTTCAAGAGGAGTCAATTGCATAAGCCTGGAAGTGAAATGAAATTGAGAGGTGGGAAGTATAGAGAAAGGGGGTAGCAGGTTTGGGATTTTAAAATATTTTTAAAGGAACCTCAGTCCTCGCCGGCTATGACAATGGCTCACAAGTTCTAGCATACCAAGATGGCATAGAGAAGGGGCAGCTAGATGGCGCAGTGGATAGAGCACCGGCCCTGGAGTCAGGAGTACCTGAGTTCAAATCCAGCCTCAGACACTTAACACTTACTAGCTGTGTGACCCTGGGCAAGTCACTTAAGCCCAATTGACTCACTAAAAAAAAAAAAAAAAAAGATGGCATAGAGAAGACGTCTGGTGATGGACTCTAGGTCTGTCATCCAAGGACTAGCCCAGCTGAATTTGAAGAGGTTCACCCCAAGAATGGGATCAAAATAATGAATTGTGAAGTTGTATCAGCTCTCAAATACTGCCTACTAAGTTGTAAACAGGTTACAATCTCTATCTAGGGAGGGAACACTCCCATCGATGCAATCTCAGACCCTTGAAAGTACTGAAAAAAAAAAAACACCATTGGGGAGATGAACATGTTAGTAGGCTGTGAGCAAAGAGCAAGGCAGAGGGAGAAATTGAAGGCTTAACTTAAGTCTGTTTCTTTTAACCTCCATTAGACACATCCCTTTAGGAAAACCATTCTTTAGATTGATAGAGCCATAGATAGAGGTATCATGGTACAATGGATAGAAAGCTGGCCTCAGGTCCAGGAAGACCTGGGTTCAAGTGCTGCTTTTGACACAAACTAGCTTTGTGACCCTGGGCAAGCCCCTTAACCTCTTGGTGTTCTAGGTAACTCTCTAAGACTAGATGCTGCAGAAAAAAGGAGTTTCCTCATCTGGGATGAAATCACAGATACAGTGCTACATACAAGGCTTGGGGTTTTGCTTGGTTTTTTTTTCCCATACTAAAATGAGAGCTGAGGACTGGTGGCAAGGGGATATGGGCAGCTAGGAAAGTAAACATTCAAGGGTACCAAGAGGGGGCTCCCATTTCTGTACAGTTTCCACAGAGGGGAGTGAACTCTGTGGCACAGCACATGGGATTGAAATAAATCTGGTATAAAAATCAAAAGGTATATGAGTACCTCATCTAAAATGAAAGATCTAATAAAGGCCATAGTATGAACCAGCCAACAGGGCAGTCTAAAGATGCTGAATAGGTGAACTCCAGATAGGTAGGTACAGAAGCAACTGAAAAAAGGATTATTATTTGTACCACATGAAGAAGTCTTGCAGCAAATCCTGATCATCCATGCTCATGGAAGGAAGCATGAGTAATCCAAAACTATTTATTAAAAGCTTTGCAATCAATTATGTGATATATGAGAGAGAGAGAGAGAGAGAGAGAGAGAGAGAGAGAGAGAGAGAGAGAGAGAGAGAGAGAATAACCTCTCACATTTATACAGTTTGGAGTTTTACAATGTGCCTTCCTCATAACAATGCTATGTGTAGTAGATAACACACCTATTATTTCCCCCATTTTACAGATGAGGAAACCGAGGGCTCAGAGAAGTTGAAATAATGACTTGCTCAAAGCTGTATCAAAGCTTGGGTATGAATCTAAATCTTCTGATTCCAAGTCCAAGGCTCTTTGCCACAAACTTTAAATAGGACCAGATTTGGGATAGGGGGGATAGATGAGGGGGTTCCAAACAGACCTTTGGAAAAGTGTCCTTTGGATAGGTGGGGCAAATTCGGGGAGAAAAGCCCCTCACCCAACATTACTTAGAAGTGAAAAGTCATGAAAATCTGATGTCTTAAAAAAAATAGAGAAACCAAATATAGCAAGCTTAAATGAAGACGAACTGTGAGCATCAAAAAGTATATTGCTCAGGATGTCCTGGCTCTTTGTATCCCAACAAGAAGTAATATGGCTAGTAGCTGGCTAATAGCCAACCTCAAAAACCTGGGTTCAAGTCCTGCCCCTGACATATACTGGCTGTGAAACCTTGGGGGAATCACTGCAACTTTCACTGTTAGATACAACTCTCCAGGACTACAAATTGCAAAGAAGGTACTAATAATCTGCATTAGTGGGGAGAGGCTTCCTCATGTGGGAGCTCCCGATACCTATAAAATCACAGGCCCATCCCTCCCTCTATTTTGTATCACAACTTAGAAATGCATGTGGCAGATTTCATTATATCTGTTCACCACCTGTCATTGTCATCAATAAAAGCTGACTTCCTTGCCCCTGAGGGAGATGACCGTGAGTCTCTCTGCTGCTGTAGGTGCATGCATGTGTTCTGAGGCTGATAACAGAGAGAACAGGAGACTGAGGGCATGTCCGCAGCAGGAGGAGGAGGGGGAGGGAGCAGTTAGGAAGACAGGGCTGAGGCCGATGCAAATGGCCTGGCTACCACACAACTTTCCTAGGGCAGATAGTTTTCAAAAACCCTGCAAAAAGCAGAAAACAGGAGCCTCTATTTCCTCTGGCCATCCCCCATCTCTACTTCACCACGAATGTTTCTTCCTTGTCTTGGGGGGGGGATGAAAAAGAAAGAAGAAGCCCTCTCCCTTATCTGCACCCCCCCCCAACCACAAGGCTGCTTGGTTCTTCTTCACTTGCTACCAATCATATAAATAAATAAAAGCCTGGCTATGTAAACCATGGCTGACTTCAACTGCTACCCTGTTAACTGTGTCAGGAAGCAGATGAACTGTTTAGAGGTTCCTAACACGCTCTGTCCTGAATTGGATCCAATGGAGAAAAGGCCTCAAATGGAGAGCAAAGAGAGAAGCTGCCAAGATCCCAGGAAGACAAGCCAGGCAGTTCTGGAGGGTCCTGTCGCTTGTCTTCTGACTGTCATAAGCCGCCATCTGACCCGAGCTCCCTCAATCTCTCATTCACGTCATCTCAAGACCTCCGGACATCAACTCCCTCTCTCTTTCCCCCAGTCTCCTTGCCAAGGCCTCTGTGTGTATGTTAGATCTCATCTTCTTCAGCACACTGCATTCAGAGTCAGTCTCTGTCTCTCTGTCTGTCTGTCTCTCTCTCTGTCCCCCTCTACCCCCACTGGCTCCCTCCTGTTTCCTTCAAACATGTCTCTCCTTTTCTAAAAAAGAGATCCTACAATCTCCTCCAGTTAGCATCCTCCATCTCTCCTCCCTTTCTCAGTAAAACTCCTGGGAAAAGCCATCCCCTCTTCCCTCACCACACTCACTCCTTAACTCTTTGCAGTCTGGCTTCTGACTGCATCACTTCCCTGAAATTGTTCTCTCCGGAGTTGCCAATGATAGTTTAACTGCCAGACCTGAGGGTCTTGCTGCATTTGATGCTGCTGACCACCCTCTCCTGTTTTCTCCTTTCTGGGTTTTCATTACACTGCTCTCTTTCAGTTCTCCTCCTACCTATCTGACTGGTCCTTCTCAGACTCTTTCACTGCCTTGTCATCCATATGATACCCCATAACCGTGTGTCTCCTCCAAGGTCCTGCCTGTCCTGTACCCTGCTCTTCACCCTGCTCTTCCTCTCTTCTTCCCTACCACTTTCCAACTCCCTTATATGTGTTGTCTTCCCATTGGAGTATAAGCTCCTTGAGGGTAAAAGTTATTTTCTTTTTCTTTCTTTCTTTCTTTCTTTCTTTCTTTCTTTCTTTCTTTCTTTCTTTCTTTCTTTCTTTCTTTCTTTCTTTTTGTGGGGCAATGAGGGTTAAGTGACTTGCCCAGGGTCACACAGCTAGTAAGTGTCAAGGGTCCAAGGCTGGATTTGAACACAGGTCCTCCTGAATCCAGGGCTGGTGCTTTATCCACTGTACCATCTAGCTGCCCCAGGAATTATTTTCTTTGCTTGTATTTGCATCTATAACAATTATCACAGGGCTTGGCCCACAGTAATTGCTTAATAAATTCTCTATCTATATAGACATAAATGATAGATATAGATGTAGATGACAGAGGGATAGATAGATGGATGCAGATGAAGACATAAAGATAGAGATAGATTTCTTCGCCCTCTATATATTTTCTTGGCATCTTCATCAGCTCCTGTGGGTTTAGGTTTGATTCTCTTTGCAGATTACTCACAGATAGATGTAAGTATGCATATATGCATTACACAAATGTGTATATACTCATCAACATACATTACATACACATATCTACACATACATGTAGGTGCATATGTTCGTGTGTGTCTACAATATATTGATATGCGTATATGAATTTATGTGTCCATGTTTAGGTATGTGTCACATATGTATATGTAACACATATACAGCCTCTCACCTAGGCTTCGATCATGGTATCACCAGTTATCTACTGTTCATTTCAAACTGGATATCCTGGAGATATCTCAAACTCTACATTTCTACAAGTGAATTCATTATCTTTCTCCCTTGAACGTTCCTTTCTTCTAAATTTCCTTATTTCTTTGAAGATACCACTATCCTTCTAGACTCCTAGGTCCATGAGCTCAGCATCATCCTGGCAGATTCATCATTCTCCACCTCTAATCTAATGTCTAATCTGTCATCAGGACAACAATAAGAGCCAGTTCTTTCTCTCCATTCACATACCTCTCTCCTAGATGATTACAGCAGTCTCCTAATTTGTCTCTAGCCTCAAGTCTTTTACCCTTCCAGTCTATCCCACACATTGCTGCCAAAGTAATTTTCCTTTGGTGCAGATCCAACCATGTGACCTCATATTTAGGATAAAACATAAACCCCTTTGATTAGATTTTTAAGTCCTTCCTCACCTCACCCAAACCTACCTTTCCAGACTCAGAGAGCATTACTCACCCTTCTGCACTGGCAGTCAGCCAAACTGTTCTTCTCCCTGTTCTTCACTCATGACCTTGCATCTGCCGTCTGCATGTGCATCATGTGCCCTGCATCTGCATGTGCCCTTTCAGCAACTATCCCCCTATACCTGGATTGCGTTCCTTCCTTACCTTTCTACCTCATAATAGTCTCTCTCTTCCTTTAACATGAAACTCAAACACCATCTTCTGCATGAAGCCTTTTCCGACTCACCCAACTGCCACTGCCTCCCTCCCAAACTACCTTGGATTTCACCACTTTGTAGAGGGAACTTTATATTTTCACAGCATAGATTTTTATATGTACTGGTTGTCTCCTCCATTAGAACAGCACCTCAATGTGAGGAGGCATGATTTCATTCTCAGCACTTCTTTCCCCACTGCCTGGCACAGGGACTGGCACATGACTGAATTATCTGATAAGAAATAAAACTGAAAGACACAAGTCATGTGATGGTTAATAACCAGCCACAGGTATTTTAAGTGAGTTTTTCACTGTAACATCTGGTTACAAGGTTGATCAAACAAAGGGCAAGGAGAGTTGACAGTTCCTCTACTTACTGGCATGGAAGCTAGCAGCTTAAATACTGGGATGTTTTACTTATGGCACTAACTCCCACTGGACAATGTCTACATTAATGTCTACAAATTCAATCAGCTAAGTCAATTAGCTTACTTCTGGAGCTCTAAAGAAATCCACCTGATGAAGCTCAAGGAAACAACAGTGAAACCAACAGATTAAAAACTCCTCTTTATGGGCTCTATTAAATTTGCAAAGCACTTTCTTCACAACAATTCTCAAAAGTAGGTTTTATGGTAGAGAAAGCTGGTGGTGCAGCACATAGAGCACTGAGGCTAGGGTCAGGAAGATCCAAGTTCAAATCACAATCTCAGATACTTATTAGCTATGTGACCCTGGACAAGTCACTTTTTTTTTTTGGCTCAGTTTCCTCAACAGCAAAACAGGGATAATAATAGCACCTACATCTCAGGGTTACTATGAAGATCAAATAAGATAATTGCTATAAAAAGTGTTTGGCCCAGTGCCTGGCACAGAGTGGGTGCTATATAAATGTTTATTCCCTCCCCTACCTATTCCCCATTATCCTCATTTTAGAAGTGATAAGAAAGTCCCAGTGTCAATACCTGATGTCAGAACTAGAATTTGAACCCGGATCTCTGCTCCCTCAAAGCCTTGTCTTTTTTCCCCCAATACTCTACATCACACTGCCTTGCCTTACTAAAGTTTCTTAGCTGCTCATGTGAATTTGTATTTGTAAAGCTGTCCTTATTTCACAAGGAAATTCAATCAAATGCCATGCTCTGAAAGACAGGTTAGAGAGGGTTCTCCAGCCCCGAAGCAAGAGAACATTTAAGCCCTCTGGAGCAATCTTTCTTCCTAAACCTTTCTGTGAACAAAGACTGCAAATAATCCTTTGGAGATGAGTCTCAGGATCCAACAATCTCTACGGGCAAGATGACCATCAACACGTCTTCTTAAAGTCCTTCCTGCTTCAACTCAGCTCATTTACTTTATTTTAATCGGCTTTAAGCTTCTGGCATTAACAGACTCAGTCTCCCCCCCTACTTACCACCACCTTCGTGGCAAATAGGTATTTGTCACGGAGCTGAAAGTCCTTGACTTCCTCCAAGATCACTTCCTGGTTTTCCCTGGACTGGAAGAAGTCTGTACTTCGAAAGACAGTGGAGAAGCCTGTGGGCTCATGACGTTCAATGTAGATGGTATTGGGTTTGTCATATGGATCAATTCCCCTGTGGGAAGGAAAAAAAATGGTTACTCTCATGTTCATATGCATGGGATGCCTTCATTATAGGCATGCCACTGACTTGTTCAGAAAATCATAGGATCATCAGGGGTACAGCAGATAGAGTGCTGGACCTGGAGTCAGGAAGACCTGAGTTAAAATCCCACATCAAACACTTACTAGCTATGTGACCCTCAGGCAAATCATTTTACCTTTCTTTGTCAAATATCCCATCTGTAAAATGGGATAATAATATCTACCTCCCAAATTGTTGTAAGGATAAAATGAGATGTTTATAAAAGAGCTTTAAAAACCTTAAAGTGATATATAAATACTAGTTATTATTATAATCATCTCCCCCAGAATGCTTAACATAGTGCCATACTTGCACAGAAGGTACTCAGAAATACCTGCCCAAATAAAAGGAAACAAGTCTTTATTAAGCATCTACTATTAGTCAGGCACTGTGCTAAGGGCCAAGTACAAAAATGGCCTCACTTTGTAGATTTCTGAGGTGAGAGCATTTGAATTTTAACACTATTTCATTTTAGAGATAACAGAATCACAGAATCTCAGTAGAAGAGACCTCCGAGTGCATCCAGTCCAGCCCATGCCTACACGATTTTCCCCTTGACCACATGCTTGACAAACGGTCATCCAGCCTTTGCAAGCAGACCTCTCTTCCCTCCCACAGAAGCAGACTATTGAGCTTTGGGAAAGCTCCAGTTGTCCAGATGTATTCCTTCACATTAAGCCTACAACTTCCTCTCTGTAAATTCCACCCATGGCTCCTGATTCCAACCCTTAGGTCCAAGCAGAACAAGTCTGATTCTTCTTCCATTATTTAGTCCAACACCCTCATTTGACAGACGAAGAAGCCAAAGAAAGCCCAGAGGAATCCAAATCCCATTGTTAGTTACTGACAAGAGCTAGAACCAGAGCCTCAGTCTCCTGATTCTTTGTCCGGTGATTTTTTTTTTTTGCCCTGTTCAATAAGAGTACACCGTGTTTAGTTCGGGGTTGGCACAAAAGATGGCATGAGGATTTCTGCCATCCTACATCAGATACAAAGAAGTGGCTGACCACAAGACAAATCTAATCACTAACTCAATTCCTAACACACACTGATGGCTGGGTGATATGAAGCCTGGCAGGAAAAGGGAGAAAAATGAAGAAATGTCTATGGAAGACACCTCTCTTCTTAGTGACCTTTCAAAAATCAGGAGTGATCCAGTCCAATGTTCCCAATGAGCCAATCTTCTCTAAGCACAAATAGCCTGGAAGGCTTGGAAAGAAAACACAGCAGTGACCAAAGACAAGGGCTTATCTTTCCCTTTGTATGTTTCCATAAAACATAGAGGTGTTTACCAGTGGCTTTTTGAGTGATGAGGAGTCCAGTGAAACTCCCTCAAAATACCATTTCAAAAATCAAGTAAAAGCTTCAGAGTCCCCATTTCAAGGGTAGCATAATTTACAAAGAGAATGATGTTACAACTGGGGACAGTTCTACTTCTGTCTTGCAATTAAAACAAGTCCCCAATAAATTCCTAACTAGAGCAAAGGAAGAAAACTGTTATTTTAGATAAGACCTGGAAGAAAATGGTTCTTCATTATCTGATACTGTGCTTGCATGTGTGAGAGAATGTGTGTGTGCCTGTACATGTGTGCGTGGGTGTTGGGTACAATCTGCTCTCCTCCACAATTAGAAGTACTGATTAGAGTATTTCCGTTGGTGGTTATGCAAATTAGTATAAGGCTCCTCAGTATTATGTGGTGGGGAGAGAGTAAAATTGTTCTGATATTTAAAGACCCTGCTTACCTAAGAAACCATTTTAGATGCATCTCTAATAGATATCATGCCTTATATTTCTATAATCCCTTCTGAGTAAATATGTCAAAGGTTCTTCTAACAGAGTAAATATGTCAAAGGTTCTCCTAACATTCTAATTTAAAATATTTATAGCAAACATCAGTAGAGACAAAGCTTAACATTTTGTATACAGCAAAATGTGACATTTCTGAAAGACCGCTTCTAAAAAAAGGTCTTCAGAAAGCATAAAAATTTCAGTAACTCCAAGATCCTCCTGGTTTTCTAACGGATTGAGAAATCCCAAAGATCTGATTTCCTCTCATAATCAGTCATCATTCATATTAAGCTAACTCTATTCCACGTGGGGTTCTGATTCATACTTTGTAGGGTTTAGTTTGATTTTTTCCCCATGACTCTCAATTTCAGATTGAACCAATCATGTTCACATAAAAAGGGGAATCAAATTGGAGAGAAGATTAAAAAAAAAGTTAGTCCCTAATTCTTAAGACGGCACAACTTACCAAGCAAATGATTTCACATGTTCTTGAATCATGACCCAGGTCTGGCCAAAATCATCTGATTTCCAGAGCTGCAAATCAATAATATAAAAGTGATGAAAGAGTGCTAAGTACTCTGGGGTGCTGACAACTAAATCACCGTCCAGCTCCTGCTGTGAAAACCCGTCTTGGGAAACACAAGGCCAGAGCCCATAACAACAGATCGGTGGCGCCAACACAAGTTCTCAGAAAGCATATAAGGACAGGGAAGAACAGATAAATCTATTACCCTGTCTTCTCTGAAGTTATCAAACTCTCAGACAATTTTTTGGAGGAAAAAAAAATGACTGGGTCCATTTCTTTTTTTCCCAAGAATGATGCTGTTCTGTTTTTTTCAAAAAGGACACTTCCTTTAAGACTGTGTCTCAGTTGGTGGAATATGGACGGAAAGTTACTCCTAGGTCTTCCTCCCTCAGAAATAGTGTTCTTGTAAATTTCTGAGTGAGTTTTAGTGACCGAGGTGGGCTTGAGGGAGAAGAGTGAATATCAGTGAAGGACAGAACTATAAATATTCCAATAGAATCATCAGCACACATGGGGAACCTAAGCATGACAAATGGACTTGTTGGGTCTAGCCAGAGAGATGATGGCTAAACCAACCACCTAAAATTTAAAAGCCCCAACCTGGAAGCCTCCTCTGAAGGTCATTTAATGTGCCCCTGGCAACAGGATGTTAAAAGAGTAAGACCAGAAACAACAATGAAGATAACTGAGAAACTGATGTAACCCCACACTTGGTCCACTCTGTCTCTTCTCCCTCCTACTCACGCCAAGCCTTTTCCTATGAGTGACCTAAAACCTTGCCAAAGTAAGTAGGTGTTATTTTTGGTTAAATAGGCTACAAGGAAAAAGAAAATGACCCACATTTAGTTGGCACAATCATTACCAAGCCAACCCAGGGCCCAGGCTGATGTTTATGCCAGGCCTGTATCCTTGTCCTACTTAATGCCAGGCCTGAAACTGATCCCCTTGCTGTTCTTCTCATGCTCTCTTCCCTCCACAATTAGAAAAGAAAAACATTTCCCCATAGGAGTAAACAGTTGATGTTATTCTGATATAAATTTTGGGTAAATGTACCACAGAGAGTCAGAAATGTAAAAACAGTCTGTAGAGTCCAGGTTCCTGCTTTCTCTGTCATGATGGCTTCCAGGGCCTCAGTTTACACCCCTCCCCCATTCAACAACAAAATATCTGTCGAGAAGAGCAAAAGGTTAAAAAGTAAGAGGCTGCCAAGTGTTGGGTAGCAATCCTTGGCCAGAAGGAGGGAGGAGATTGCCAAGGGATGTATTTTTACTTAACAACAGTAAATGATATTGTGCTTACAAATGCCAAGCCTAGAGGAGGGAAAAGGGTTAGTGAAAGGACAGAGGACAGCAAGAAGGCAACTAATGAAGCCCTTCCCTGTGGCTATTAAGGGTCCTCCCAAGGCAGCAGGTGGGTGGATGAGTGGGAGCGGATTCACTTACCTGCTTATTGGGGTGAGATCTATCAAAGCCCAAGAGAAGGTTGGGGGCCTTGGTATGTAGGAGGAGGTCAGCTGCCCGAAATGGGATGGAGAAGCCCTGGACGGTGCTGCAGAAGTCAAAAGTAATCCAGAGGTACTGGGCATAGGCATCCACAAAGACGTACTAGAGAAGACAGAGGTACACAATGACAACAAGTCGGCAATTAACCAGTCAAACCCCTAACTACACAATGTGAGAGCACTAGGGTAAGATGAAAACCAGGGAGGAGTGAGGGGCCTACAGAACCATAGGGAGCAGGGCCCTCTTCCCATCTAAGCACGTCAATGAAGAGATGCAAATAGATAGAACCAAGAGAATAATTCATACAATGACAGTATCATAATGGAAAGCAATGCTGAAAGCCTTTAGAACACTGACTGATATAAGGACCAGTCATCATTCCAAAGGACAAATGGTAAAGCATCTCCCACCTCTTGACAAGTATGTCTTGGCAATTATGTCTCCCACCTCTTGGCAAAGAACGTTGCATGCATTGTTGCATATGGTCAATATGCCCATTTGTCTTGTTTAATTGTATTTCTTTGTTATAAGAGAGTGTTCTTTTGTGGGGGAGGGTAGAATCATTGGGAAGTGAAAGCAATTTTTTAAAGAGCCAATAAAGGTGTGGTTAAAAACAAAATATGCTCATTTTTTAAAGAGGAAGGAAGGGAGAAAGAAAGAAGAAAGAAAGAAAGAAAGAAAGAAAGAAAGAAAGAAAGAAAGAAAGAAAGAAAGAAAGAAAGAAAGAAAGAAAGACTAGAAAATGGCTGAATTAGGCAACAGAAAGGACAGATTAGTATATCTGGCATATTAGTCCTATTTAACCAAAGCATTAATGACTTCCATCAAAATGGTCTCCTAATTTTTCTTATCTTTCATTGTTGACCACCCTTTCCAAGAATTGAAGTCCTCTTATTGTCTATAAATGAATGGATGAAGGAAGGAAGGAAGGAAGAAATGAAAAATGATTTATTAAACTCTTTCAATTGCCAGGTAGTGTGATAAATGATGGAGATATAAATACAAGAAACTAAACAGTCCTTGCCCTCAAGCAACTTACATTTTCTAATCAAGGAAAAATGACATATTTAGGGCAGTACTGACCAGAGTGAGTAGTTTTAGTCTGGGAAGACTCAGGGATGGTGAGTGAAGTCATGCTGATTTGATTCCTGTTCTCAGAGCAAATGTGGAGATGACTTGGCCAGTGGCTAACGGTTCATTCTTTTCAAAGGCCACCAGCAACCAAAAGACCAAGGAATCAGAGCAGTACAGCACGAAGATCAGTGGGTTTGGAGACAAAGGAACTAGGTCTTCCATTTACTACCACTGTGACCCTAGGCACTGAAACCCCTATGTGCCTTAGTTTCTTTATCAGTAAATAAAGGGATTGGACTGAATGACCTCTAAAGTCTCTTCCAGGTCTAAATCTGCAATTCATTGATTCTTTGAGCTTATTATGATTTACCTGTACTCCTGAGAGGCTGAATTGAGAGTGGGCAGGAAAGGGACAAGTTGGAAAAGAATTCCAGTCCCTGCACTGAGGCCAAACCTTACCCATGTCCTGCCCAGCAGAGTTTCACCTGCCCTGAAGAGTGGCTTTTTCTCCTTGCACAAGGCAACTGAGCTACTTTGCTAGGGAAAGGAACAGCCGTTGAAGCCACTTGGCAGTATCTAGAGGAGTGGCTCCTGTGGAAACAGGACACACCTTATTTTGGCTGTACAAGGGTGACTGAGTTTGAACAATAGCTTGGCTGACTAGCAACTGCCTGCCTATAGAGGTCCTTTGTGGGAAGGGAGAATAAGGGCCTGTTCCAGGGCTGGCCAGGAAGCTCAGCAGAGGACTAACACGTCAAAATCAGCAGGATCTGGTCACAGAAATAAAAGAAGGAAAGTGAATGGAAGAAAACCTTCTCTAATCAACTTCCCTTAACAGGCTCCACTAGGCATGCCAACCTAGCTGAAGCACCAAGGGTACCTTGAGGGAACAAAGGGAGGCAGCATGTGCCAGGTTAGAATGCCAACATCTCAGTCACCACCTTCCCTCAAGTCCAGATGGAGAAAGCCTACGTGTGTGAAACCAAGAGCTCCTGGAACATAAGAGCCCCTATGCCCAGCCCATCTGCCCTGCTTTGAGCCTAGCCTGTATCATTGTGGAAAACAATCCCTATGGAAAAGGATCCCACATTCCTAGCTACCACCAACCTCTAACCATATGCCACAAATGGACATGTAAGCCCAAGAGCCTCAGGAACATCAGACTACCAAGTCTTCATCTTGCACCTAGCTCTCTGAAGCCATCATTCTGGGGAACAAACCCTATGGAAATGAGACCTTGCAATTGGTTCTGCAGGGGCTACAGCACCCAATTCCTCAACAACCACAGCTACAGGAAACAGAAAATAAAGTTCCCAACACCAAAGTCCTTGGCACTGCTGAATGGTTCAAAAATCAGAAACAGACAAAAATAATGTGCTGTGGAGGGAAAAAAAAAATTTTTAATCATTACCGGGGGACAGCTAGGTGGAGCAGTGGGTAAAGCACCGGCCCTGGATTCAGGAGGACCTGAGTTCAAATCCGGCCTCAGACACTTGACACTTACTAGCTGTGTGACCCTGGGCAAGTCACTTAACCCTCATTTGCCCCGCAAAAAAATCTATTACCATCTCCTTTGCCATTGCCCCCCAAAGGACCAGGAAATCTTTCCATCTGACTTGAGGGAATGGAAACCTCCTATAGGGATTGTCTCCCCCCATCAGAATGTGAGCCCCTGGAGAGAAGGAACCATCTCCCATTTTTCTATTTCTATCCCAAGTGCTTATACAATACTTTGCATATAGCAAGTGCTTTAAAATGCTTTTTAAAAATTCATTCCTCCATCCATCTATCCATTATTTGTTCCTAGGCTCCTTGACACTAACAGACTCAGGAGACATCATGTTAATTTGCACTTAGCTTTCCTGCTAAAACATAAGCTTCCTAAGGGCAGAAACGATATCTCTTTCTTTTGTATCTTCTGTACCTAGACACTATCCACACAGAGTTGAGCTCAAAGAAACTGATGTTTATTACTGTACTGAAAAGAGTAGATGTAAAAAAAAAAACATTCTCAAAGCAAATTTCCACTCAAATGCAGTGCTACACAAATGATGAGAACAAAAGACTCATCCCAAGTCTTGGCAGGCAAAAGTTCTGGAGGGCTCACTTACTCCCTCCCCTGCCTCCAAATGGGCTGGACTCAAACCATCCCAGACAGAATGAAGTGTTGCAGGTGGGAGGGAGTTCCTCTTAAGGATTTCTCTGGAGGGTGATCCCCAACTTCCCTCTCCTGGATTTGTGAGACTACTTTCTTAGCCTTGTGACCACTGGAAAATCACTTAATTTTGCACCTGTTTACTCATTCACAAAACAGGGGTGAATCATACCACTACCAACCTCAGCAGGTTGCTCTGAGAACAGTTACTATATATTGTAAAGTGTTATATAAATGTATTTATTATGCAAAACCCACCAACCTCCTCATACTTCATGAACTCACAAGACCTAGTTACATTACCCCAACCTTCTCCTCTTCAATTTACTCTCAATTATTTTAATATGGTTTAGAGGTTTTATTTTCCAATATTTTCATCACCCGAATCTTCTACTCTGGAACCATTCTTCTCAAAACTCTTCGACTTTGGCATCCATGATACTGCACTAATTAGATTACTCCCATCTACTTAATCCGGCCACACTCATTCTTTGTCTTCTTTTTTGGTTGACTTGTCTTCCTGCTCCTATCCTAAGTTGCAAATATTCCCCGAGGTTCACCCCTATGGTCTCCCTTGGAAAACACAGTCATTCTCATTTCTATGAGGATATGGATGGTTCTACAAGTCCCCTATCTCTATCTCCAGTCCTGACCTCGCACCCAAGCCCTGCCCTTATCTCACCCACAACTGTTTCTCCAGTCCAGACTGTTGAAGCCACCATCCTGGGAAACAACCCCTACAGGAATGAAACCCTGTAACTGGTTCTGCAGGTAGCCAATTCCAACACTTCAAAAACTAAACTCATCACCTTCTACTCCACTTTCCAACCTCCCTATTTCCATGGATGGAATTATCATTCTTTAAGTGTTTCTGGCTTAAAATGGTAGAGATATTTTAGACTCAACTTCTCACACTCCATCAGCAATTAAGTCCTAACATTTCTTCTTTTCAAATTTTTGTTAATGATTTTAACATGTCTCTTATGTGTCCTTTCCTTTTTCTTTTCCTTTTCCTTTTCCTTTTCCTTTTCCTTTTCCTTTTCCTTTTCCTTTTCCTTTCCTTTCCTTTCCTCTTCTCTTCTCTTCTCTTTCTTCTTTTCTCTTCTCTTCTCTTCTCTTCTCTTCTCTTCTCTTCTCTTCTCTTCTCTTCTCTTCTCTTCTCTTCTCTTCTCTTCTCTTCTTTTCTTTTCTTTTCTTTTTTGATGAGGCAATTGGGGTTAAGCAACCTGCCCAGGGTCACACAGCTAGCTAGTGTCAAGTGTCTGAGGCCAGATCTGAACATGTCCCTTCCTTTCCAACCTCAATGTTAACACCCTAGTCCTAGTCCAAAGCTACAAACAGAAAATTTCGGTTCCCCAAAATAGTAATGGGGCACTTAACCAAATCTGGGGCCATCTCCAGCCATCCTGATGTCAATCTTGCCACTGGACCCAGATGGCCCTGGAGGAGAGAGTGAGGCTGATGACTTTGCACAGCCCTCCCTCACGTAAATCCAATTCACTGCAAGTGATGACATCCTCCCCAATGCCATGGTCTTCTTCAAGAATAAAGGACAGGGGCAGCTAGGTGGTGCAGTGGATAGAGCACCGGCCCTGGAGTCAGGAGGACCTGAGTTCAAAACTGGCCTCAGACACATGACACTTACTAGCTGTGTGACCCTGGGCAAGTCACTTAACCCCAATTGCCTCACTAAAAAAAAAAAAGAATAAAGGACAAACAACAACAACAGGGCACTTAAATCTATCCATGGAGGATACTGAGTCTTCTCTACACCAATGCCATTTCCTGGATGAGCTGTCAATCATAAGATCATAGAATCATATCTAGCACTAGAGGGAACATTAGACATCATCTAGTCTGATCCCTTTTAATTTTTCACATGAGGAAGCTGAAACCCAAACAGGGTATGGTGCCTGGCACATATCAGGTACTTAATAAATGCTTTTTGACTAACTGAATGACTGTGACGGTAAGTTCAAGGCTTTTTCAACTTCAACTTTCTCAACTATTGCCTCCCCGTATTAATACAATATACTAACCACCACTGAAAACCATTATTGACTGGCTTAGATGGGGCCTTCCCTCTAGTTATTTAGCATAAAAATATCTCAGGAAGTAGTCTGAGAAGGATGCAAAATATGTGCTACTATTCTGGAAACACTGGAGCAATAGTGGCCATTAACTACCAAAGCTTCACTTCTGTTAGGTGTCTCCCTCCTTCATAGGTTACCTGGATATCAGAAGAAAAGATTTAGGGTTGTCCTGTACAATTCAATGCCTTTAGATTCACCAAGGTTGGTCCAGGCTCCTCATTCACCAGGTCATGCTTGAATTATGGCAATAACTCTAATCCAGGGGTTCTTAACTTGGGGTCCATGGACATCCATGGATGAATTTCAGGTGGTCCATGAATTTGGATGGGAAAATTCATTTTCAAAGCTGAAATTTACCATTTCCTTCAATTACGCAATTTAATAAGAAAATAATTCTGAGAAAGGGTTCATGGCCTTCACTACCAATGGAGTCCAGGCCACAAAAAATGGTAAGAAGAACTCTTCTCCAATCATCTCTTCTGCAAACGATTTTGCGCACTGCCATCAGACCAACCTTCCTACAATCCCCTCCTAAATAACTTGTTTATTGTAAACCTAGCAAGAACTCAATAGAAAATCAAATAGGAAATAAACCAATAAATAAAACTCCAAGCACAGCTTTAAAATTCCAAACCGTGTATGTTTTGGTAAAAATATTAATTCTGAAAAACAAAACAAAAAAAACCCACACTTTTTCTTTGTGTCCCCTTCCCAATCTCTTTTTGATCTGTGTATTTATACAATTTTATTGGGACTGTCCTTTAAAAAATGTAGTTGGTGTCCCCACGCCAGTCAACTTGCCTGAAAACTGTGAGGTGTCCCCTCCCACCCCCCCCGCCGGTTCCTCCAGGATAAAGTCGAGATTTCTAAGATGGGTTGTTCAGTCATTTCATCCCACCCTACCTTTTGTCCAGGCTTCTCTTACTCCTTATGGGTAACTCTCACAACCCCTCCCGAAAAAAGGCACCAGTAGAGGGGACAGCTAGGTGGTGCAATGGATAAAGCACTGGTCCTGGATTCAGGAAGACCTGAGTTCAAATCCAGCCTCAGATACTTGACACTTACTAGCTGTGTGACACTGGGCAAGTCACTTAATCCTCATTGCCCCGCAAAAAAAAAAAAGGCACCAATAGGATTCCCATCTTTGCTTATGCTGTCCTCTATCCTTCCTTCAAGCAGAACATTCTCCCTTTTTCCAGTACTTAGCACAGTTCCTGGCACAAAGTAAGTGCTTAATTAAAAATAAATAAATAAAATTCACAAAGCACTGTGCTAAGCCCATTATCATTATGATCTCATTTGAGCCTCACAGCAACCCTGGGAGGTTGGAAGTATCATTACTCCCATTTTACAGATCAGGAAACTGAGGTCAAACAGTAAGTGTCTGAGGCTGGATTTGAACTTAGATTTTCCTGCCTCTAGGCTCACACTTTATCCACCCACCTACCTAATAAATCTTTATTGATTAATCTATTTCTATTCCACTTCTCAAAGCTCCAGCTGGTCCCATTTCTGATGAAAAATCCTTTCTCCTGGAAAGACTTAAATGAACTGATGCTGAGGGAAATGAGCAGAACCAGGAGAACACCGTACACAGTAACAGCATCTCTGTGCTACAACCAACTGAGAAAGACTTAGCTCTTCTCAACAATACAATGATCCAAGGCAATTCCACAAGACTTATGATGAAAAATGCTCTCCATCTCCAGAAAAAGAACTGTGGGATCTGAATGCAGATCATAGTATACTATTTTGATTCTGTTGTTGTTATTTTTTCTTTCTCATGGTTTTCCCCTTATGTTCTTCTTTTACAGCATGACTAATATAAAAATATGTATAACATGATTGTATATATAACCTATATCTGATTGCTTGCCATATTGGAAAGAGGGGAGGAAAGGGAGGGAAGGAGAAAAATTTAGAACTCAAAATCTTACAAAAATGAATGTTGAAAACAATCTTTACATGTAATTAGAAAATAAAATAAAATACTACCAAGAAAAAAAAATATTTTTAAAAAGAGAGAAAAATCCCTCCAGCCCACACTGATCTCCTTCTTCAAACTTCAATGACATTTTGGGGGGCCTATAATATTTTCTCACTCCTGTCCTATTGCCATTCAATGGTTTCAGGTGTTATATGTCTTATCTCTCCATCTAGACTACAAGCTTCCTGAGGACAGAGAACATGGATTATACTTTCCATGTATTCCTTTTTTTTGGGGGGGGGGGAGGCAATTGGGGTCAAGTGACTTGCCCAGGGTCACACAGCTAGTAAGTGTTAAGTGTCTGAGGCCTGGTCTGAACTCAGGTGGTCCTGAATCCAGGGCCGGTGCTCTATCCACTGCAACACCTAGCTGCCCCTCATGTATTCTTTATCTTAGTATAATATCCTACTTCCTAACTGCTGTACCACCTAGCTGAGGCATCTAAGTGGCACAGTGGATATAACATGGGCTATGAGTCAGGAAGACCTGAGTCCAAATTCAGGCTCAAACACTTGGTAGCTATGAGACCCTGGCCAAATCACTTAAGCTCTGTTTGCCTCAGTTGCCTCATATGTAAAATGGGGATGATAACAGAACCTACTTCACCAGGTTGTTGTAAGGATCAAATGAGGTATAACACTTGGCACAGTGTTCAGTACATAGCAGGAGCTATATAATTCTCCCCCTTCCTCTTCCAATGCTGGTCACACAGTAAACTCAGTGAATAGCTAGCAGAGTTGGTCTTATTCAGCAGCTGTTGCAATTGCAGGACCATCCAAACTGAGTTAGGGACTCATGAGAATGAGGAAATAACGATGTAGATGGAACTAAAAAAGACCTGAAGCCTTCATATAAACCCCTCACCAAGACCACCATCATTATCAAGGCATCAGCTATGGCCTCCCACTTTTTCCAAATATACCCCTTCATATGTTTAATATTTTACAATTCTAAATTTCTCCTTCTTTCTCATCAAGCTGGTCCTCCATATTCACATTAAACCAGAATCAAAATGTCAGGGGCAGGGATGGAGAGGAACACAACAGGATTGTCCCAATGGCCCTCCTGACAATAAGGTTCTCTCTGATGACCCGACTGACAAGAAGCCACTTCTTCAGAAACTGTGGTTTTTCTCAGGAAGTATCAGGTCTGGTCGAACAATGTGACTTCCCTGGGTGACAACAACATAACGAACATAATAAGAGTCACTACCATTTCCTTCCGGGTGGGGGGAGGGGAGTTCAAGGAGTGAGAGCACAGACAGCTACCACCAAGGAAGCAGAAACTCCCTCTTGGCAATGTTTCCTCCTAGACTGCTGCACAGGGCCCCGGGGACAGTACGTTCTACGGATGCCAAGCTATTTCATGCCCAGTCTCTGAATCCCCACCAGTTATGAAGCTGCTCAGACCCGAGCAAGAGAAACATGGGGAGGATGAATGGAGCCAGTGTAGTGAACATGCATTTGCTCTTCTCTAAGCAGGACTTTCCGTCAATATTAACACAGGAGCAATGTGGAGTGGTGGGAAAAGTGCTGAACTTGAAGTCACAGGACCTGGTTCTGCTAATTACTAGCTATGTGACCCCCGACAAGTCACTTAACATCTCTGGGCCTGGTTCATAAGGAGGTCGCACTAAAGGGGCCTCTGAAGTCCTTTGCAACTCTAAATCTATGACCCTGAGGAATTCCCTTCCCATCCTACTTGCAACACCTAAATTTTGTCCCTCCTATATTCCTCTTGATCTCTAAAATCTTTGTCCTTACACACACACACACACACACACACACACACACACACACACCATTTCCCTCCCTAACTAACCCCTGCCCCTTCACTGTATCCCCTCCAAGCCTATTCCTTGCCCTTCCATCTCAGAAAAACAGAAAAAATTTCCAAATATCTGTTATATAGAAATACATCATGGAAAGGTTCTCCAACCCAAAGAGGTAAGGAAGGCAGAGATGTGGCCTGCTCCTATAGTCCCATACAAAGCAGTAAGTCCACGGGGTATGCTGAAACACTAACAGGGAGCTCCAGTGGTCTGTAGGACTTGGAACTACCAGCCTCTCCCCAGTACTACTGGGGCTAAAAGCCACCTCACCAAGCCCTCCCTCCAAGCTAGATCCAATACAACCAACCCTGAAGTGCTAACTCTGTACAAGGCACTGGGCTGGGTGCTGGGGATACAGAGATGAGAGAGGCCATAGGACATACCCTCAAGGGACTTAACAATCTAAGAGGAGAAGCAATGCCCGTAACTGCTCCCTTCCCAGTCCTGTTCCTGGCTCTCTCTGGACTTCAAAACCTCTCTACAGATGGCTCACCCGCGAAGTTCCCTCAGAGCCTGGGGCCTCCCTGCCCTGGAACAGGCTGCCCTCCTCATGGTCCAGTCACTGAGGCAAAGCCTTCTGCAAAGCCTGGCTCCCTTCTCCAATTGACAAGTTCCTCCTAGAGCTTCCACTCTTGTGGAATGACCCATTCAGGTCTGCATTCACTCTCTGGCTGTCAAAGCCATGCCTCCAGCCAGGTATCCTCATCCCTCTCTCCCATAACCCGACTTGACAGGTCTTTGAAGGCAGGGACTAACCTTTTTGCTTGACTTTGTACCCCGCCCAGGACTTAGCAAAGTTCCTGATGCATAGGAAATGCTTAATAAATGCTTGTTTCAGGGCGCAGTGGATAAAGTGTCGGCCCTGGCTTCAGGAGGACCTGAGTTCAAACCTGGCCTCAGACACTTGACATTTACTAGCTGTGTGACCCTGGCCAAGTCACTTAACCCTCATTGCCCCACAAAAAAATAAATAAAACAAAATAAAATAAATGCTTGTTTCCTTCCTTCTCTGCTTCCTATATAAATACATATGATACAAGGGGAAATGTGATAAGTGCAAAGGAGGGACCCAAGAAAAGTGCCATGAGAAACTGGAAGATGGAGAAATCAATGTGTGTGTGTGTAGGGGGGGTGTCAGAGTCCAAGAAGGCTTAATGGAGGAGATGGCACCTGAATCAGATATTTAAGGAAGTGACTTCAATAGTTAAAGTTGGTGGGAGGGGGAAGGAACACTTTATTCTAGCTAGTCATGGGGCACTATAATAAAGGATGGGGATGGAAGAGAGCAAGATAAGAAAGGAAATGGTGAGAAGTCCGGCATAGCTGGAGCAGGCTCTCCATGCTCCAATACAGAAGCATGAGTTCAGACTAGACAGTGGTACCAGGGTGTAGAAGGCTCTGAACAACACTTAAGGAATACACACACTCACACATACATGTATACACACATATATGTATATATGTGTATATATTTTTAATGTAACTGCATCTTTATTTTTTCTTCTTTTAAATTTATTTATTTGTTTTCAACCTTTGTTTAGATAAGATTTCCAATTTCAAATTTTTTTCCCTCCCTTCCCTCCCCTCCCTGCCCCCTCCCCTAGACACCAGGTAATCTGATATATAACATTAAACATATTTCTGTATTAGTCATGTTATACAAGAAGAATCAGAGCAAGAAGGAAAAACCTCAGAAAAGAAAAACAACAGCACCAAAAACAAAAGAGATAGTATGGTCTAATAAGCATCCATATTCCACAGTTTCTTTTTTTTTTTAATCTGGTAAAGAAACTGTTCACAATAAAAACACAATTGAAAACTGGTTAATCAAAGTCATTTATATTTTAAATAAAATCAGCCCCATTTGGCCTCAAAAGCAAAAGCCCTTAGGATAGCCAAATGAGAAAATAGGAGGAGAGAAAAAAACAAAAGCAATGGCCTGGTCTACAATATACAATATCTGCCGGTCTGAGTTTTCTCTCCATGCCAAGAACAGGGCCTGGGGCTAGTCCATGAGGAACGGGTCACTGCAGTGAATAGAGCAAAATCAAAAGTGGCTCTGAATAAAAAATGACAGTCCGAGAAGACTGTAACTGACTCACTGAGTGCTGACCCATTCTATTCACCACTTTTTCAATGCCCCTTCAGATACACAGTTGCATACATAAAAAACACTTTGTAAACCTTGGGGCCCTAGAGAAATGTGGTCTACAATCACAAATAAGAGGATCACTATTAGAATTATTACCACCCCAGAAGGTAATCAGTGAAGTGGAGGATTTTCTGTGGGCTCTTTTTACATTAGAAATTCTGCGTAGTGCTGTGGCATCACCATACTGTGGGCCAGCATCACAAATAGGGTCCCCTCATAATAAATATTTCCCTCCATAAGCAAAAATCAGAAGAGTCTGAGAAGGACCATGGCCTCACCACCTACCCCCAAAATGTTTCAATACATTTGTTTTCCTGTAGCAACAGAGAGTTCTTTCTTCCCTAAAAAGCATCCATTAAAGCAATACTATGTGGCCGCTACTTCCTTACCCGTTTGTTGTCAGCTGGGCTATGGTAGAATTGGGCAATGACTGCTTCACTGTTGTTTCCCACACCAAAGTTGAATTTCTCTGATATTTTCTGGAATGATTTCCCATAATCGTAAGACACATAAACCTGGAAGGTGGAAGGAGAGAAAGAATTAAAAGAGATCAGACAGAGGAATATCTCCCTCCTAGCTCCAGGTTCAAACTGTTCCACTGCAGGTTTTGAATCTGGTACCAATTATACCTCAATCACATAAAGAAATTAAAGATGTCATCTGATAATGTTAACAAGGAAAGAAATAGCCCATCTCTTTGACTGTTCCCAGGCATAGGGGCAGATGACTTGGGTTCGATAGAGGCTGTCCAGGATGGAGGAATGGTTACCCAAGGACAATGAAACTTACTTGAGAAGGGAGCCAAAATGACTCAAGCCATGATAGCCACCTTATGCTCATAACTAGGTTTAAGGGATTCAAATTTGTAACGATTGGAATAACGCCACCTGCTGGATACTTACTGTAGAGGAGTTCTGCCCATGAAGGGAAGGTCTTTGAGGGCAAGACCAGGAGTCAGGAAGTGACGCGGGCTAGTGGGAGGAGGAAGGAAGAGACTGGCGCTCAGTCTCGCGCTCTTTCCTCTGGACTCTGGCGGAGAAGGGAGCTAGAAATGCGCTCTCCCTTTAATAGATAGGAATCTAGACCTTTCTCTCTCTCTTTACCAAATTCTTATTCTCCTTAATAAATGCTTAAAAGTCTAACTCTTGCTAAAGCTTATAATTTATTGGCGACCACTCATTAAATATTTTAGACAGACTAGCTAGAATTTTAGCCCTTAACAGATGGCTGACCACGAAGAGGAAAGCTAACCCTCAGTCTTCTTCTGATCTGCTGGTTGGGTAAGAAATTTCCCCTCCCTCTCCCTTTAACTGCTAAGTACTGGTGTACTGGCTGTGTTTTTCCTTTGAATTTTTTCGAATGGACCTTTTAAACTCCCTAATTATCCTATTTTTGATTTTGGTCTGTTTAACCAGACAAATGGGAGATAAGATCATGTTAATGCTTTGTTTTTGTGGATTTTCTATTTTTCTTTTTATTTTTGTTAAAAGAGCCAGCAACTTACTCACACAAGGAAATATCTCTCCCTCTCCCAACCATGCTTTTTCAGAGAAACCTGAAGAGATTCCCGCAGCTTTTCCCAGTTCTAACACTAATTGTTGCTCTAATTTTGCATGCCTGGAGGCAATGACCCACCCTCTAGAAGCTTTTAATCCCCTAGCACCTGGAGGCAAAGTGGGGGAAGAGGAATCCAGGCCTGAGTTCAAAATCAAGTCTGATTCTAATTGCTCTGGTCCCTCCCCTCCTCTCCAAACCCCACCCTCTACTCCTCCCATGGCCAAGCCCATTGCTTCCCTGGCCCGGGAAGTCCAAAGATCTAATGCGCATGCTCAACTTTCTCTAACTGCATTTGCAGCTTCAGGCTCACCCCTTCCCCAGCCTGGCTGTGCTTCTGAGACAATTTTAGAAAACCCTTTAAATTCCAGATATGCTCGTTTTGTTCATAATTTTGCTAACCTGCTTTTGTCTTTAATTAGTAATCTTATAAAGCATTTGTATGGTGAAAAGCCCGACAGACAATATAGAGGGGTTAAAGAAGAAAAACTTAAGCTGAATAAGAATGACAATCAACATAGTTCAAGACTCTGCTTCTTTTGCCATGGAAGGGTATATATTTTACAGAAATGTAGAAGTCAGCAGCAAGGTATTGATATGAGTATTGGGGATTTTAGATATCGGAATCAAAAGTGTTCTGAATTCACTCAGAGTAATAATGTCAGTTCAGAGGTTACATAGGATTTCTATGCTATTACACATACATTTTGAAATTAATGGTATGGGTTTATTTTCGTAGAGATTTTCATGCATTTGAGATTGTGTTTTATACTTAGTTTCTAAAACAAAGAGAATATTTGTAAAAGCTTTTTATAGTCATGTGGTCCAGTTTATATTTTATAATACTCTTATTGATATTAAGTTCATATTCATTTAGATTTCCCTAGTTTGAATTTCATTGTCTTTTATTGTTCCACGTGTATCTTCTTCTATTCATTCATCTATCTAATTTTGAAACATGGTTTTGATTTCATAATACAATGTTAATTCTAGGAGTATTGTGCTCCCATATTCTGAGTTGTTTGTTTTTGTTATTTTTTCTCAACTGATTATTTGATCAAACTCTTTAAAGCATTTCCCTGGCAAATTGGTTGCCATGGCAAGTGTAAATTGATTCTAGAAGTATTATTTTTGATAAGCATATTCCCAAAAAAAAAAAAAAGAGGGGAACATTTGTAAAAGTTTTCTTTTTTCAAAAAAAAAAGTTCTTTGAGATTCTGTTGTGCTTTAACTTGTATTTAAGTATGTTCTGATTTTTCACAAAAGTAATTGTATACTAAGTAAAAAAAAGGGTATTATTTGAAATTGTTGCATAATTATATATTATATTTTGAGTCAAGATGTATTCACATTTTTTGCAATCATTTATTATCCTCAATTTTAAATCCATATGAGACTTGGATTATGGGAACTTATCATTTAAGACATTAATTGCCTTTATTCTGAGTTATCAGATGCCAGTTGGCCAAGATGCCATCCAATCACAAGAGGAATACATGCAAGAGCAGACACTGAACTGTCACATGAGGGGAGACATGCATGAAGTCAAGGTATGGCCGAGGGAACGGCTTTTGACAAATGTTGAGGTTGGATTCTCTTGGTTTAATATTTTATTCTCTTTTTCCCCACAATATTGTACAGATGGCTGGAAGTATTCATCCCACCCATCTCACTTCTACACCTGGCTTCTATGCTCCCTCCTATATGCCTGATGCCATGGACATCTCAATCCCATGCATCTGATTAAGTCTGACTCAGTTTCTTCCAATATGTTTGGTGGCATGGACATATATTCCATCCACCTATTTTAAGCCTGGCATACTGTATGGGCAGTACATATTGCTCAAGTGTGGGAATGCTCATATCCCATCATTTCTCTGTTCTTTTATGGTAACCCCCATAATTATCTCAGGTGTCATGATAAATACAGTGTTGAATTTGGCCTTGACACCTGTTACCAATTATATTAGATTTTTTAATTTCTCATAATGGCATGAGGATAATTAGGCAGATGATGCAAAAAGTGATGAAACAAAGATAAAAAATTATTTTTAATAATTAATATCGCAGCAATTGTCTTCTCAATTACCCTCCATAAGGGGGGGACTATAGTAATATTATAATTTTAAAGAATGGTTCAATTTTTGTTTTATTATATGTTTCATGTATAACAACTAAGATTCTGAATTCCCTTAGACATGTTTTTGAGAACTTTCATTGTTTGATTTGATTATTGACAAAGCTATTTTAAAGTTGTGTTAAGCTCAATTTTGTAGGAAATTTTCCTGGCTGATTACCAGCATCCACACATCAACCCCTGAAAAGACTTCCATTCCACGACTACACCTAGAGGACATCTGAGAAAAGACTTTCAGAGACTTTAAATGAACAGTTTTGATTTGTTCTTTTTGTTGGTTTTTTTCTCTTTCTGTTATAATATACACCATCTATAACATGTATTCTCTGCAGAGGCCCTCCCTTTGCAAGACTAATGTCAAAGCGTCGGTTCATGAGGACAAAAAAAAAATTGCCCCTCTGGACAAAACTTTCCTCTCTTCCTTTTCTATATTGTTGTTCACATATTATTAGTTAGCAATAGTTATCATATTGTTTTTACTGTTCCGTCAAGGAAACATTTTGTTTCTTGAGGAACAACAGGGGGGACTGTAACGATTGGAATAACGCCACCTGCTGGATACTTACTGTAGAGGAGTTCTGCCCATGAAGGGAAGGTCTTTGAGGGCAAGACCAGGAGTCAGGAAGTGACGCGGGCTAGTGGGAGGAGGAAGGAAGAGACTGGCGCTCAGTCTCGCGCTCTTTCCTCTGGACTCTGGCGGAGAAGGGAGCTAGAAATGCGCTCTCCCTTTAATAGATAGGAATCTAGACCTTTCTCTCTCTCTTTACCAAATTCTTATTCTCCTTAATAAATGCTTAAAAGTCTAACTCTTGCTAAAGCTTATAATTTATTGGCGACCACTCATTAAATATTTTAGACAGACTAGCTAGAATTTTAGCCCTTAACAAATTATATCCAGAAGTCTATGGAATTTGCCTGGAAGGACTAAAAATGTGTCCAATCTACCACACCAAAGATCTATAATATACTGTTCATTTCCTTCCTTCTGGGAAGCCCTACTCTTAGACTTTTCCAGCCACCCTCAACAGAAAGACAAGAGGAAAGAGAGAGAAGAGGGAGAGGAAAGGAAGGAGGAGAAGAGAGAGGAGAGGGAGAAGAGAGGAGAGAAGAGAGGAGAGAAATACTGCTACATGTTTTTTTCCTTGTTACAATAAATAAAATTTTTTTTTAATTTAAAACACAAATGAAATACTCTTCTAATTCCACAAGAAGAATTGGGAATTGTAACTGACATTCAAGTCTATTCAATTCAACAAGAATCTATTGAGGGCCTACTATGATAAAGGCCAAGGATATAAAATTTTTAAATGATAGTCTTTGACTTCAAAGGGGGTGGGGAGTAGGGGTGGCAGAGAAAGCAACATGATCACCGATGGGTATGATACAAAGAGGGGTGTAACAGGAACAAAAGAGATATTCAAAGTAAGTGTCTTCCAATGTTTCACTGGGAGAAAGCAACATGTTTGCCAATGAGTACAACACAAGTCAGGCTCCTAAAAACCACTGAGGAGTGCCTTCAGATGCTCCATTGGTGGCTTACACTTTTGTCAATTTGCTACTGACCCCAAAAGATATACAGACCTGGATGGGGATGGTGTGAGGGAAGCAGTCATTACTGCACACCATTCTAACCCTAACTATACCTTCCTAGCTATGAAAAGTCCAAGGGGGTAATAAAGGCAGTGACTTAGACAAATTCAACACATATATAACCAATCCAAAAAATCACTTGTTTTGGAAATAGACAGGCTTCTAAAGGCCACTGAGGAGTAAACAAAAAAGGGAAGGCCATAAGGGTCTTGGGGGCTGGGTGAATGGGTCAGTCAACCATCATCGACAGCCACTATTATCTATTAGGCACAGAGGTTAATCCAATCACAACAAAAGCATCTGTACTAATGGGGTTCGAATCTAAAGTAACAGGAATAGACTTCATAAAACCATGGGATGCTTTCCAACTACAGAAAAGGAAGTAGGGGGATGCAACAACAGAAACTGAAGTTTTTTCTAAATTGTGAAATTTTACAGAGAAACACTACAAATTCTCAGAAAGCAGAATAGTTGTTCTATTTGGGGGCAAAAGAACATAGAGGAACTCAAATCTTTTCTCATTCCCTTTACCCCAATTCACATTCTCCAGATACTGAATGATTTCAGAGAAATGGCCTATTGCCTACTGTTTTATGTCTCAACAAGAAAATGTAAGGGAAAACTTTAGTCTTTCAGAAAGGGAAAGTTACTTTCACTTACTTATTTAGAGTGGACAGAGTTCTGTCCTTGGAGTCAAGTTCAAATCCCCATCTACTATATGTGACAAAGACAGTCAAGTTACTTACCCTCTCTGGGCCTCAGCTTCTTTATCTGTAAATGAAAGAGTTCACCTAGGTGGGTGATATATAACCCATCTGGATCTAAATATAAATCTATGATCCCTAGAGCTTCCCTTAAAGTGTCCTCTGTCAAATAATAATAATAGGGAGATCTGACTACTTACAAAACATTGTATCTTTCAGACTTAGAGAATCATAAAACTATTGGGCTGGAAGGTCCTAACATCATTACCACCACCACCACCACCACAACTGCATCCACACAGGGCTTTTCAACAACCAAGTACAAGAGGACATAACCGACAGTGTTCAATGCAGCAAAGAAGTAAAAAACAATGAGACTTTTTTAAAAGGCCTTTAGAGAATGTAGGAAATCAATAGTATCAATGAAGACAGCCCAACTCCCGTGCAGCACTGGCTTCCTGAAGAACTTCTCCAGCTGCCTTATACCACCCCCAGTTATTACTGCTGCATCTTTTGTTAAGACAGCATATAGAATTTCACACAGAGAAGTCTCCTAAAAATGTTTCTTGAATTTAACTACTGCTGGATGTAACCCATTTTTTCTTCCTGACTGACACTTACACCTAGACACGATACAATTGGTGTGTGGTCCTTTGGCCAATTTTGTAACAAGAACTACCACATGAAACAGCCTAGATTTTCTTTAGTCATATGATCTGTCACATGAAACGGAATCAAAACCCTCATTTTAGCATCAAGAAAAATAACATCCACTGTTTCAGCTTAATACACTTGTCACAGAAGGAAATCTCAGATAGGTCTTGTTCTTTATGAATAAAAAGTTCATGTGTTACCCAACACCAAGTTTATTCTGTTAAGGTACCCAGAAATTCAATGGGGAGGTGATGATTGTTACCAGTATTTTTCCAAGAGATAAAAGTTAAATTTACAGGTCTTTGGCTTCCAGAATAATCTGTTGGCAAACTATAAGCATCACACTACCCTTCTCCAACATTTAGAAATCAACTCTTTGGATTCTTTTTAACCTCCCCTATAATTGCTGTAGAGAATTAATAAACTTTTCTTTCAGGTCACTGTGAAAGAAAAGCTTGCTAACTTATAGCACACCACCAGCTCCTGGCTCTAAATCATAATGCATTTTTAAAAAATTAACACCAAAAAGGAGCATTTCCAGATAAACTGAACAGAAAATTATTGTATATGAAACTTTGGATCTACATTTCATACTGCTTTTCTTTTCTTTTCTTTTTTGTGAAGCAATTGGGGTTAAGTGACTTGCCCAGGGTCACACAGCTAGTAAGTGTTAAGTGTCTGAGGCCGGATTTGAACTCAGGTCCTCCTGAATCCAGGGCTGGTGCTCTATCCACTGTGCCACCTAGCTGCCCCCATACTGCTTTTCAAAAAAGCACATAATAAATTCAATAGTACTTTCTTTTTTATTTTTTTTCAATGAACAAAAATCCATCTGCTCTCCTGCCCACAGCTTCCCCCACCATTTGAAAAAAAGGGAAAAAAAAAACCTTGCAAGAATATGCAGTGTAAATTATAACAAATCCTCACATTGGTCGTCCATAACATAGGTCATTCTATACCCTAAGTCTATTACCTTTGAAAGGAGGTGGGTAGCATGCTTCATCACTGGTACTCTGGAATGATAGCTATATTGACTACTACAAAGTCATTTTGAAGATTATTGCTTTGTAGAAATTTTGAGATCTGGAACTACTTGATTCTCTTATTTCTCACTTTTATTTTCACTATTATTTCCGTTGAGATTCTTGACCTCTTGTGCCCCCACATGAATTTTGGTTTGGGAGGAAGGGATTTGGAGCTCTATCAAACAACCCTTTGTAATTTGATTGGTATGGTATAGATTAAGCAAATTAATTTACTGTCATTTTTATTATACACACAGCCCATCCATGAGCAAGAAATATTTTCCAATTATTTAGATCTATCTTTATTTCTGTAAAAAGTGTTATCATTTGAGTGGTCCTGGGAATTATTCTTTTAGGAGTTAACATATGTTTTATTCAATTTATTTTTTTGAGATTAAGTTATTTAACCACTCTATTTCTTGTTCTGTCAATCTGGGTATTTTATATCTTTTAAAAATAATCATCCATTTCTTTTAAGTTGCTAGGGTTTTCTGGCATATAGCTGGGAAAATAGTTGCTAATGATATTCTTTATTTCTTTCTTTGTTGTGATTTCTCCTTTTTTCATTTTTGATAGTGTAATTTGACTTTCTTTTTTTAATTAAAATTAGCTAATGTCTCCATTTAGTAACTCATTTTTAAATTTTCAATTGTATTAATCTCTTCTCTAACTTTCAAAATTTCTACTTTAGTATTTAATAATGTTTTTTAAAATTTTTTAAGTTTTCTAGGTTTTATTTTTTCTCTTGTTGTATTCCCAATTCATTGATCTCTTTTCTCTCTTTTTGTTGATAAAAGTCTTTAGGGATATGAATTTTCTCCTAAGGACTACTTTGGTTGTATTACCAAAACTTTGGTATTTTTGTCTCATCCTTCTGATCTTTAATAAGATTATTTATCATTTATATGATTTCTTCTTTGATGTGCCAATACTTCAGGATTAAATTAGTTCTAGCTGATTTTAATCCTTTTTCGATGGCTCTTTATTAAATATAATTTTATTGCATTGTGGCAAGTAAATAATATATTTACTATAACTGATTTTCTGCATTAGTTTGTAAGATTGTAATGCCCTAAATAGTCAATTTTTGTAAAGATGATATGCACAAGTGAGAATGATGTGTGTATACACGCCTTTCTATTGCCACTGGATAAAATTCCGAGAGAGCAATCATATCTAACTTTTCTAAAATTCTATTCAAGTCCTTAACTTCTTTCTTGTTTTTTGTTTTTGTTTTTCAAGATCTGTCTACCACTAGAAGTGGTACACTGATTTCCACCACTATTATACTTCTGGCTCTACATTTCTCTTGGTGACTCATTTAGCTTTTCTTTTCAGTAGTTAGATGCTATGTCATTCAGTGCATACACATTAAGAATTGAAATTAATTCATTGTATATGGTATCTTTCAGCAAAATGTAATTACCATTTATCTCTTAATCAAGTCCATTCTTGCTACAGCCTTGCCTAAGATCATGATTCCTACTCCTGCTTTTTTTAAGTTCAGCTAAAGCAAAAGAGATTTTACTCAAGTTCCTTATTTTAAATGTGGGTAAATCTGATGTTTCAAGTGTGCTTCCTGTAAACAGCATATTGCAAGAGTCTACTTTCTAATCCATTTTGCCATCTTCTTTTATTTTATGAGTGAATTCATCCCACTCACAGTTATGATCATTATTTATACATTTCCTTCCCATCTTATTCTTTTGTACTCTCCGCGCCCCCCCCCCGCCCCCTTTGCTCCCAGCTAACTCTAGAAGGCAGGGAAATAGCTCTGTGTTCCACACTAATCAACTTCTACTCCCTTACCCATCTTCTCTTCCCCTCACCCAAACCCCAATCACAGATTTTTTTTTCCTTTTTCACCTCCAATATTCATTCTTTTTTTTTTTTTTTGAGGCAATTGGGGTTAAGTGACTTGCCCAGGGTCACACAACTGGTAAGTGTTAAGTGTCTGAGACTGGATTTGAACTCAGGTACTCCTGACTCCAGGGCCGGTGCTTTATCCACTGTGCCACCTAGCCGCCCCAATATTCAGTCTTTTAAACCTCTGTGCAGTCTTTGACACTGCTGATCACCCTCTCTTCCATGATACTCTCTTCTCTCTGGATTTTCAGGATATCATTCTCTCCCAGTTTTCCTCCTATTTATCAGACTGCTCCTTCCCAATTTCCTTTGCTGGATCCTAATCCAGATCATGTCCTCTAACTGTAGATGCCCTTCATGGTTTCTGTCCTGGGATCTTTTCTCTTCTCCCTCTGTATCACTTCACTTGGTGATCTCATCAGCTCCCACTGATTTCATTGCCATCTCTATGCTGATAATTCTCAAATCTACCTTTCCTATCCCACTCTCTCTGCTGACCTCCAATCTCACATCTCCAAATGCTCTCAAGACATCTCAAACTGGATGTCCAGTAGACATCTTCAACTCAAAATGTCCAAAACAGAACTCATTATTTTTATCCCTAAACCCTCCCTGCCTCCTACCTTCTCTATTACTGTAAAGGGCAACACCATTCTCCCAATCCCTCAGGTTCACAATCTAATAGTCACCCTTGGATTCCTCATTATCTCTCAACTCACCATATCCAAACTGCTACCAAAGCCTGCTGATTTCAGCCTTGCAACAATCTCTCAAATACGCCCCTTCTCTCCTCTGCCACCACCCTGGAACAGGCCCTCAGCATCTCACAACTCGGTTACTGCAGCAACCTGCTGGTGGGTCTGCCTGCCTCAATTCTAATCTGCCCCCTTCTTTTTATTTTTATTTTTCAGGGCAATGAGGGTTAATCTTGCCCAGGGTCACACAGCTAGTAAGTGTCAAGTGTCTGAGGCGGGATTTGAACTGAGGTCCTCCTGAATCCAGGGGGAATCCAGGGCCAGTGCTTTATCCACTGCACCACCTAGCTGCCCCATTCTAATCCATATCCATTCAGCTACTAATGAGATTTTCCTAAAGGACAAGTCCAATCATGTCTCACACACACCCCCTACTCAATAAATTCCAGGGGCTCCTTATTGCTTCCAGGATCAAGTACAAAATGCTCTGTTTGGCATTTAAAGCCCTTCATAACCCAGTTCCAATCCTACCTTTCCAGTCTTCTTACACCTAACTCCTCACCACCTACTCTTAGATCCATTCCATGAACAAGACACTCTATCTCTCAGCTCCAGGTATTTTCTCAGGCTCTCCCCCAGGCCTAGAACATTCTCCCTTATTTCCCTGGCTTCCTTTAAGTTCCAACTAAAATCCCATTTTTTACAGCAAGGCTTCCCAATTCTTCCTAATTCTAGTACCTTCCCTAGGTTAATTATTTCCTATGTTTCCTATATATCGTTTGTTTGTACATTTTTGTTTGCTTTGTTGTCTCTCCCATTAGAATGTGAGTTCCTGGAGGGCAGGAACTGTCTGGCCTTTTTTTGTATCCCCAGGGCTGAATGAACACAGTGCCTGACACAAAGAAGGCACTTCTTCAGTAAATATTAACTGACTAGATATTTGGTCAACTAAACTCTCTGAATTTAGGGTTTATTTTGTTTATGGCTAATCTCTGCCGGAAAATACCCTTTCTATTATTCCCCCCTTTCTCCTCTCCCTGTTGCCTCCAGTTTCTCGGTTGAGTTGAATGTATTTTTACATAAAACTCCTGTGCTTGTCGGGGAGAAGACATGTTCCTAAGCTCCTTTGACCAGATATTCATATGGAGCTCCCTCCAACACATCCTCATTTTTATAAACTTGCTCCCTTGAATTATGTGAAATAATTAGTACCCCTTATTCCTCTCCTTTTTTCCTCTAGTATCCTCATCCCCCTTCCTTTCCATTCTTCTTTAAATATTATCATAAATTAATCCTAGACCCTGTATCTTATCTGACTCCCTCTATGAACCTTCATGACATTAGGGTTCTGAGGGGACATTCATAACATTCTGCCCCATGAGAATGTCAACACTTCATCTTCATAAAGTCCCTTTGTACTGTTCACTGGCACTTACCTTTTTATATTTTTCTTGACCCCTATATTCGTATTTACTTAGCTCTAGTATTTTTTACCAGGAATACTTGGAAGTCTATTTCATTAAAAATCTATTCCCACCCCCTTTAAAAATATACTCACTTTCACTGGGTCAATTATTATTGGCTGTAAGTCCTATCTTTTGTCTTTTGGAATATCCTATGACAAGCTTTCTTCTCTTTTATAGTGATAGCTGTTTAATCCTATGTGATTCTGACTATGGTTCCTCAGCACTTGACTTCTTTCTTTCTGGTGGCTTGCTGTATTTGGGGTTGGGGGTGGGAGCAGCTAGGTGGTGCAGTGGATAGAACACTAGCCCTGAAGTTGAAGGTGAGTTCAAATCTCACCTCAGACACTTACTAGCTGTGTGATCCTGGCCAAATCACTTAACCCCAATTGTCTTAAACATCCCGGGCCATCTCCAGTCATTGTGATGTCAATCTTGCCACTGGACCCAGATGGCTCTGGAGGAGAGAGTGAGGTTGGTGACTTTGCACAGCCCTGCCTCACTTAAATCCAATTCACTGCAAGTCATGACATCACCCCAATGTCATGGTTCTCTTCTAGAACAAAGGATGAACAACATTTTATTTTTAATTTGGAAACTCTAAATTTTGGCTATGCCATTCCTATGAGTTTTGATTTGAGGGTATTTACCTTCTTTCAGGAGATAATTTGATGGATGTTTTTCTGTTTTCATTTTACCCTCTTCTTAAAATATGTCTGAATAGTTTTCTTTCAAGATTTCTTGAAATACATTGTCCAGGCTCTTTTTTTTCTCTCACAGCTCTCAGCTAGTTGAATGATTCTTAAATTATCTTTCACTGGATTTTTTTTGATCAATTATTTTTATATGAAATATACTTTTTTCAACCTCCTGTTTTAAAATTTCTCATCACATGGAGTCAATTTCTATTTGATCCATTCAGATTTTCAAAGAGTATGCTACTTGAGTAAGGTTTCATATTTCTGGTGTTAAGTTGCTAATTCTCTTTCAAATCTCTCCTCCATAGCTCTCCTTCATAGCTCTTTCCCAATTCTTTCATATATCACTTTTATCCCACTTAAATATATTTTTAACACTTGCTTCATTTCTTCCAAAAATTCTATTTGATTATGTAGATAAACTTTTTTTTAAAGGTTTTGCTTATAAGCATTTTGTAATTATTCTTCTCTTCTAGGTTAGTCTTAGGTATCACTAGAGTCATAATAGCTCTTTATCTTTTTTTTTGTTTACGCAGCCTTACTTCCCAGGTTAGGGCTCTGTGTTGGGTTCTACACTCTTCTGGTGGGACTACTGTGACCTTGTATGATCCTAGCCTGTCTCATCTGAGGCCAAGCAACTATGTTCTTCACTTATTTAGTACTGTGTTCTTTAAGGATAACAGGCAGCTTCAGCCAGGGAGTTTCAGACTTTCAACAGGCACTATATGATCAAAGCAAGAGCACAGCAAGATCCTTTCCTTCCTGGGCTTTTCAGGTTCCACACACAAGGTTATGTCTAGTCAACAGCTGCAGGCTTGTCCCAGGTGCTGCTCCAGTAGACAGTAGTTGTCTCAGCCTGTCAGTTAGCTAAATGACTAAGCAGTGATCAAGTTCAGAATTAACTGCACTGGGCCCAGGGATAAGTCTCTGATGTGCTCAGGGCTATCTTGCATCATGCTCCTTGTCCAGCCCTTTTCAGAGCTCCTCAGGAGACACCATGTTAAAACCTTCACCATCGGCTCTAAGTGACTCCACACAACTGGCCTACTCCTGTTGTCTACCCAGGCCTGGGCCTGGAATCCATTTGAAGGGACTCTTGTTTCTTCTTTCCCACTAGAAATACTGCATGACCATATAGCCCCTTCCAAGTGCTCAAATAAATTTACCTTTCTAGGCTTCTCTTGATTCTTGTTTTGTATTTGAATCCCAAAGTTTCTTAGTTCTGGTTTTTCTTAGCAAGATTGAAAGTCTTTCATTGTATTAAAGATTCATTTTTCCCCATGTAGGAATAGACACAGCTTTGCAAGGTGAGATATTCTTGGCTATAAACCAAGAATTTTTGTAACACTATATTAACAAAGATTTTCTCTCATTTACAGGAGAAGCTTCCAAGTCTTTCTTGTGTGATTTTGACTGTGGTTCCTGATACTTGACTGCTTGTAATCTGATGTGGAATCTCTTGAGTTGGACTTTGGTGTGCCTAAGACTTTTAGGTTTTCCTTTCAGCAGGGGATGGAGGGAAGT
The DNA here is from genome assembly GCF_019393635.1 of Dromiciops gliroides. Lineage (NCBI taxonomy): Eukaryota > Metazoa > Chordata > Mammalia > Microbiotheria > Microbiotheriidae > Dromiciops > Dromiciops gliroides. The sequence goes on from NC_057863.1 coordinate 354,744,556, forward strand.
CTTTCTATTTTCACTCCACCCTCCAATTCTAAGAGATCTTGGCATTATTCACTTATGATATCTTGAAACACAGTGTCCCTGCTTTTTTAAATCATGGTTTTCAAGGAACCCAATGATTTAAAAATTATTTCTCCTTGACCTGTTTTCCAATACTTGGAATTTCTTCCTTCCTCACCTTTACCTCCTTGAATACAACCTACTACAAGAAGTCTTTCATAATGTATCCTCTACCTCCACTCCAACCCCATTAGTAGTATTATCCTCTATCGACTTATTTGTAGACATTCTTCTTAATAAAATATAAACTCTTTTAGGGTAAAGACTGCTAGTTGGTAAGAATAAATAATAAATAATGTTGTTCTCAGGTTTAACTCCATCGCAGACTTACCAAGTGGACTTTGAAAATTTTTCCCCTTTAGTAACCTCATCTGTAAAATGGGGGTGGAGGTAGGAATATTGGACAATCTCTACCATACCTTCCATTTCTGATTCTCTATGGTTCTACGTAGGAGTAGCTGAATAAATAACACATAAGAAGACTCATACAAAATCAGCAAGCCTCATACTTGGAATGAGTTAGAGTTAAATATAGTAATTTATTTTATTTGACTACACAAATTATATGTTATGAGGGTCTCATTTTTGTTTTTCATAATGGGGGAGAGAAGGTGGGGAAAGAAAATAATTTTTAATTTCAAAAAATTAAAAACTGTATCCAGCACATGGATACAGCAGCTATATACAACCCTTCCTCAAATTCATTACCAATACAAAACTTTTAATTAAAAAATCACCCTCCTTTCCCATCCCTACACACTGAGCTAGCTTGTAGTTTTCCAGGGAACAAAGGCCCCACCACCACACTGAGGGAAGTGATGCTGCAGGGTTCCCACATAGAACTCCCTGTATCCACCACCCTCATGGCTGTACCCATTTTGGAGCCCCAATCAACAACTGCTTGAGGGAGTGGCCTGGACTGAGTACCTTAACCTCGATGGGCCTCACAGATTCTCCATCTGAAAAAAAAAAGGGTTAATGATACCTATTCTGCCTATTTCACAAGAACATAGTAAGGGTCAATGAGAATACATAAATGAAAACAAGGGGGATTATATCTCTGCCTACTCTTCCCTGGTCTCATATAATTTATCCAATATAGTTATAATTCTAACATGCTCAAGAGCTCAGATCACCAAATGAACTAGCCAGGGAAGGGAACATGGGGATTCAAAGCCAAGGTCTTTCAAACTGTCCACATGGAAATTTCAAAGACTTTTAGATCTGAGATGATTTCTACTATCCATTTTCTTCCTGAATCTAATTAAAATCATATATGTAACATAACTATATGTTATGAAAGGCATGATGGCATAGTGAATAAGAAAGCTAATCTCAGAATCAGAACTGGGTTCAGGGCCTATCCCACACATACTGTCTGTGTGACCCTTCATAAGTCACTTAACCCCTCAATGCCCCTGGGCAACTCTCTAAAAAGATAAATTGCAGAAAAGCCCCTAATCTGAATTGAAAAAGGGGGGGGGTTCCTCAATGGACATTCCCTATACCCATGAAATCACAAGTCCAGATATACATACAAAAATAAAATTAAAAATAAATGTTATATATGTATATTATATATTAAATACAAATATTTAATATATAATACACATAATGAGTACAACCACACACAGAAAGTGAAATTACACACAGAAAGGATCCTTATATGCTGAAATGAAGCATCCTCTTGTGTTCCGGGTAACATAGCAACCACAGCATTAAAGGACCCCCTGCACACAGTACCAGGTTGTCAATGTGTCAGATGTATAATCCAAAGAAATTCCCTTTATTTTCAGCAGAGTTCCTGAAATGGGGGTAGCATCCAGTCCCTGAATACTTTAAAGAGGAAAAGCCAATGATAGAAATGCGCTCAAGCGCAACAGGTAAGAATTCAATGAATGAGAAAACCAGTGAGATTTCATCTGGGCTCTGTTCCAAGGGACAAGGTGGCTTCTGCCCAGGAATATATATTTCTGGCACCATGTCGAGAGGATAAAGAGACCAGGACAATACCATGTCACTTTGAGAAAAAAAAGCAACCACGGTATCATAAGGATATGTTTCCAGCACTGAGCTGTATATCAGGCAAGCAAAAGAGATAATATTTCTACCCACCCTGCCCTGTCATTGTGTGATATTCCTGGTCTACTCTCCACTTACCTACAATTTCTCCAGGTGAGCCAACAGCAGACGCCACCCCCCACAGGCAGAACAAAAGGAGGCATGAACATGCCCACGCACCAACAAGCTCCCAGACCTCCCTCCTTCCAAATAAGGACAGCATACTTACATCACTGCTCTTGGGCCCCAGCAGCGCCAGGCTATCTCTGGCTAATGCCACAATCACGTTGCTCTTTTCTCCAGCCCAGTGTACCACCATCTGATTATGGGAGTCATTCAGGCTCACCTGAAACAGATTGAATCACCAGAAGAATGAGCCAAGGTGACAGATACAGGAGATCTGGGCCAATCCCTTTCCTCCCACTATCCACAGGGAATTTCAAGGGCCCTTAGGTTTGAAGGTTTGAAAGCCAACCTGTGCTTTTTCTGAGCATATCCATACCCCACGCCTCCAATCCCCCAGAATAAACTTCCCCAGGGAAGAAAAACACAGTCTAGTTTCCCTCAAAAAAACATTTTATGGTTAAATATTGATCACGTACAGGCGAATATTCACTGAGGCAATTCTTGCCTGCAAGTCCCTGCTTACATCAATTACTCTGTTTACTTGTGTCTTTTGTTGAGATCACCCAAACCTCTGATTACCCTTCTCTCCTTGTTGTACAGGTGACATACATTTAGCATGAAGTCTAATGAACAAAATGTTGGCATTTCCTTAACACTTCCCCAGGTCCCCTGCCTTCAGTGTAATTACAGAGACAGCTTAAGGGAGCAGCTAGGTGGCACAGTGGATAAAGCACTGACCCTGGATTCAGGAGTACCTGAGTTCAAATTCAGCCTCAGACACTTGACACTGACTAGCTGTGTGACCCTGGGTGAGTCACTTAACCCCCATTGCCCCACAAAAAAAAAAGACAGCTTATAAAGGATCTCAGGCTGACACCTTGTATCAGTCTATGGGGTGGTGCTGTTTATTCCCAGCATCCAATGGGAAACAGTGAAGTTCTGTATGAATATAGACTTCTTTGTCTGTTGTGTTAAGAAGCAAAAGGGGAACAGCCATGTTTAAATGTAAATAGAAATACTGGTGTGGAAAATCATGAGTTTGTCATACTTTTTAAAATTCTCTAAGAATTCCAAAAGTTTAGAGCTAGAATGGGGCCTTTGAGGTCATCAAGCCAGTCCTCTCATTCTAGAGATGAAAAAACTGGGGCTAAGAGAAATTCAAGTTTGTCACAAGTAGTGAGTTCTCCATCACTGAAGATATTCAAATGAAGGATGGTGAATGACTGATTGGGGATATTGCCCTATCCTGGACCAGGATCTGAAGAAACAGAAACCCAGAATAAACCACGCAAAAAAGCATTTTTTAAATCTCTTTAACGACCATCCACAGACCTCAGTCTTTGTTCTGGTTCTAAGAAGTGAAGCAACCCATACAAGGATCCCAAGAATGCCGATTTGCCCCTAAACCAGCACTGTTTAGACTTCGGAAGGCAAAGGGAGGTAGAACCCTTTAAAATGCATTAAGTTAAGGTAAGCAGACTCAAGACACATAGGAATGTACCCATAATAAGTAAGCTAGGTGAGGACCCATGCAGGGGGGGAATTGGGGGGGATGAGAGAATTCCTTTAGAATTCCCAGTCTGTATTTATGGTCACATTCTTCTCCCTTCACCATTATCCCCCCACTCCAGGGAGCATCCTCCTCTAAACCACACTGCACCAGGACAGGACTAGATCATTTCTAAGGTGCCTTCTATCTCAAAGATTCTAAAGTCACACATCTACTAAGTGGCAGAGCCAAAATGATAATCTACATTTCCTGTTGAGTTTCTGAAACTTTTTGGTCTCAAGGACCCTTTTATACTCTTAAAGATTATTGAAGATCCCTCGAAGTACTTCTCCTTATTTGGATTATATTTGTAAATATTTACCATATTGGAAATATTAAAATCTTAACATTATTGGGGAAGTTAGGTGGCGCAGTGGATAAAGCACTTGCCCTGGATTCAGGAGTACCTGAGTTCAAATCCAACCTCAGACACTTGACACTTACTAGCTGTGTGACCCTGGGCAAGTCACTTAACTCTCATTGTCCCACAAAAAAAACCCAAAACTGACCATTATCATGAAAACAGTTTTGACCTCACAAAACTCCTAAAAGGACCCCCTGGTGTGTCCAGATCACACCTTGTCTAAGATATAAGGCTCAAAAAGAGCTGTTTTAGTCCCCCGTGATCATGATTCTATGTGATGCTGATTCTTACTGCCCAAATGACTCCCCTGATGCTCTTACCGTCAGCCCAGGAACTGAATCTACATGTCTGAAACAAAGTTTTCTGAATCTAAGACCATCTCCTACCCTAGCCTGCATGGTTTTACTCCCTACTCTCAGTACCCCCTTAGGAATTATCACTGCTAACCAGACCTCCTTTGTGAGAGCATCACTTCTTAAACTGATGCAAAACCCCAGCCTAAAGTGGAGCTAGGCTTTAAGGTATTTTTTTAATTTTTGTTTTTGTTTTCTTCTCTTATGGCTGGTCTTAGAAATCCTACTGTTAAGTATGAGTAACCATAAGTCTTTGCTCCTCTTCCATTTCCCCTCCTCCTGCCCCACCTAGTTCTTCCCACCCCCTTCTCCTTAAGGTGTTCTCAGATGTCACAAAGGATAAGAGAAACACCTGCAAAAAAAGAACTTGGCAGGCAGAGTGACAGAGGAGCTAATCTTTAACTATTTTACTTCGAGACAACACCTGCATTGAAATTGATCCAAGATCTCAAGCACTTATTTTGTAAATGTCTGGTCTAAAGTGTGGTTGTATTATTTTTTTAAAGGGGGGAAAATCTTCAAAATGTTTTGGAAAGTGTATCACTCTAAAATTTCCCTTCCCACCAGTACTTAAGATCTCACAGAAATGACAACAGGATAGAACAAAGTGAAAAAACCAGAGCCTGGAGGAATCAGGGCACCCTTCCAAGCACTAAGGTTCATTATCACTTCCTGAAGCTTAATCTCCTCCCCAGTAGGGGCAACATGAAGATGAAAGTGAACAGGAAACATACAAGTATGGGAGTATAGAAGTTACTATGGTTTGAACAAGAATCCACATCTCTTAGATGTCAAGATTAAGACTAGAATACTAATGCTAATAACAAATATTTATTTAGCACCTTAAAGTGTGAAAAATGTCTTCCTTACACAGGAAATGGGGAGGTAGGTTCTTGAGAGTCTGATTACTCCCATTTAACAGAACAGGAAACCTCTATGTGGAGAATTAAGGGCCTTGTCTATGGCCACACATGCAGTAGTAACTGAAGCAGAATTCAAACCCGGGTTTCCTGCTTCCAAACCCAGCATTCCTTAAACTATGCCCTGCTGCCTCTTAGCACTAGAAAGAATCAATCAGTCAAACAATAAGCATTTATTAAATACTGACTGTGTGCCAGACTGTTCGAGGCACTGGAATAAGGGCAGAAATGAAACAATTCAAGAAGCTTATCTGGGAGACAATACATACATATATAGGAATTCCGTTTCCTCTCCAGGCTGCACTCCCGGCTCTCCTTCCGGACTTCGTCTACAGAAGGCCAGGTATCTTCATACCCAATGCCACTTTCTGGCTTCTTTTTATGAGTCATCCAGCCCGGTCACAATGTAAGCTCCTTGAGGGCAGGGGCTGTTTTTCTACCTGCTTGTATTTATATTCTCAATGCTTAGTACATTGTTTTTCAGCTGTTTCAATTGTGTCCCACATTCATGACTCCAATTGGGGTTTTCTTGTTAGAGATACTGGTGTGTTTTGACATTTCCTTCTCCAATTCATTTTATAGATGAGGAAACATAAGCAAACAGACATGTGACTTGCCCATGATCACACAGCTAGTACAAAGTAAGAGTGTAATAAATGCTTGTTGATTTGACTTGATACAAGTATATACAAAAACTACACAAAATAAATACAAGGTAATTGAAGGAGGGAGAGGATCAATAAGAAGGGAAGAGGGACTAAAAATATTTCTAATAAACATAACACAGAAAAACAAAAAACAAATGTGTGTTGCATGTGTATTTGTTACAAGGTCTTTTTTTTTCTCCAAAAAAGGGGAGGGGATAGGGATGGAATAATGGAAAAAAGAAGACAGTCAATGAAGCATCCTTTTATGTGCACAAGAGAAATAAGGGTGGCAAGTCACAGACCAGTGGGATTTGCTTTAAAAGTTATATGTTGGGGCAGCTAGGTAGAGCAGTGGATAGAGCACTGGCCCAGGAGTCAGGAGTACCTGAGTTCGAATCCGGCCTCAGACACTTAACACTTACTAGCTGTGTGACCCTGGGCAAGTCACTTAACCCCAATTGCCTCACTAAAGAAAAAAAAAGTTATATGTTGAATTTATTACATATTTCAAAGAAAGGAAACATGTGCCTACTAGAGATTCACAATTTTATGGACAATCCTGTTATGCTATGCAAGTGGAAATACCATTTTATTTGGTGTTTAAGTTTAGAATAAAAATAAACAATACAGGTCAAGTCACACAGATACAACACCCAAGTTATTCCTGATCTTATTGAGGAAAACATTCAGTTTTCAAGCTTGACAACCTCAAAGATGACCTATCAAAAAAACGGGGGGGGGGCAGCTAGGTGGCACAGTGGATAAAGCACCAGCCCTGGATTCAGGAGGACCTGAGTTCCAATGTGGCCTCAGATACTTGACACTTACTAGCTGTGTGACCCTGGGCAAGTCACTTAACCCCAATTGCCTCTCCAAAAAAAATGGTAACCAAGGGACTGAGGAAAGTCAAATGGCTCTTCAAGGGATACAGAGCTGTCCTTGACAGGAGACTAGGAAAAAAGGGGAATGGTTCTGAAGACAACCAGCTAAAGTCTTCTTAGCTCAGAGGAAATGTGGCTCAAGATGGTAAAAGGGGGAGTGGGGCTTGAGGGTCAGGAGAAACAAGAGGAACCAGGGCACTGAACTGCTGATTGACCCTGGATATGAAGCATGGAATTTGGGCAAGGTAACATTTTTTTGTTAAAATATCTTCAGTTTGGTGATCCTTTCATTCCCAACAGCTGACTGCAACAAGGCAGTGAATCCCAAACTGGCATCAGTGAGAATCCTCAGGCAAGAAGTGTCTCATACCCAAACAAATCCCACTCCGTGGATCAGTGGGACTTGAGTGAGACACACATCCTGGCCACGTGAACAATTACAGGTGCACAGTTAGGGATGACTCACCACCAATCCCCAATGCAAGGCTGTTCTCTTTCATTGCTGTATCTTTTGGTATTACGCATCTATCTATTCGCGATCCCATCCCTCAAACATACAGAACAAAAAAGTCACAGGAATCAATCTCCAAGAGGTAAAAAAAAAAAGAGTGCAGAAGGTGAGAGGCCCCAGAGAGGCTAGGCCACCCCCTCCCCAGAGGAGAGCAGAAGCAAGTATTACTACCTCCCCCAATGCACAAGGGCAACCCATCATTAAAGCCCCCTCGTTAAGAAACTGTCTCACCTTGTTTATTTTCCTTCTTAGTCCTAAGGATTTCCCTTTGGCTTCTTTGTCCTACTCCCCACCCCTCTGTCCTGACTCAGTGTCTCTAACCTCAAAATCCAGCGAGGTAAAACCCCAACAGTCCTGAAGAGCTGCTCCAAGGTCTCCAGCCCCCTTACCAGTCCTGCCCAAACTTCATGATCAACTCTGAGGACACGGATGGAGCAAGGGAAATATCAGAATAATCATCATCATAATAGCTAACATTTAATATAGAACCTATGAAGTGCTAGGCACTAGACCAAGTGCTTTATACAGAGGGGGAGATAGACAATGAGGGAGAAGAGCTTCTATTTAGGAGTGTGTGGTTAAGAGTGACTGGTAGGATTCTAAATCTAGAACTGGAAGGGACCACAGTCATCCTCTAGTTTAACACCCTCATTTTACACATGAGGAGACTAGAGTCCAGCATGATTCCATGATTTGCCCAAAGGTACCCAGAGAGTAAACATCAGAGATGCAACATTTGAACCCAGGTCCTGTGACTCCAGAGCCAGTATTCTTTCCTATATATAATACTGCCTCTTTCCTAAGATTACCATCTTGCTACAAGCTCCAGGTAAATCACTGGGAGTCTAGTGGGCATAAATTACTTTCTCTGTAAAACAGGAGTAGCAGAGATTTGAAAGAGACTTACTCATAGGGCCTAGTCTCAGAGCCTTACCTGAGATAATAAACAGAAACCATGGGCCACAGAACGCCATGAAAGGCAGACCCTTCCCCAAAAACAGACTTGTCTTTCATAGGACATTTCTGTGCCTCCTCCATCAAAAGGGGGGTCCCTGCTCATCACACAGAGCAATTCATGGCCAGTCACAAAATCCTGGGCCAGCAGAAGCTTTCAAGAAGGAATCTAGTCTCCCCATCCCTGCCTCCTGTAAGAACCACACCTCAACTAGCGGAGAAAGATCCTGCTTTGTTTATCTTGAAGAACTCCTCCACGGAAGGTTCCCCAGCTTGATATAAATGAGCACCTGCTCCAGCATGGAGAAGCTCCCACTGGCAGGAAATGCTGGGAGTGTCGATTCTAAATGCATTATGCTACCAAAACGTCCTGCTGGAGCGAGTCACCATGGAGACCGAGGGTTAGAACATTGGCCAAATAAATCCATCAAAGAGAAATCCAATTCATTCGGCAAGTTTCAGGGTCAGTGCAAGCCTTCCGAGCCCCAGCTATCCAGACCCCCTACTAACTACAGGTGTCCATTTAGACAGCACACAATCATCATGACCATATGCCCCTCACTACATTAGCGTCCTTTCATCCCCCGGATTAATTCAGAGCCCTCATGTATTCTCTCTTGGTCTGGCCTCTCTCTTCTGACAAACCAGACAACTAGCTGCTCTTCAGTATACATTTGCTCTCCCCTTCTCTACCCACCCCCCTCTGGGAGTTGGAACAAGCCATCTTTCATGCCTAGCACACTCCTTCGTTCATCTCCGTCAGACGAAATTGTCTCTTCCTTTAAGGACTAATTTAGCTATCATCTCCTCCATGAAGTCTTCTCTACCCCATTTATTCCTCTCCCCGCTGCTGAAGCTGGTTTTTCTGTCTCCTCAAATTTTCCTAGGACACTTGGTCAAAATCTCTCTTTTGCCCTATCAGTCAGCTTCGTATTATAAGGGAAAACATGGTTTGTTAAAAAAAAATTTTAAGCACTGACTCTTGAGTCAGAGGAACTGGACATAAATCCTGCCTCTGAAACTAACTGGATGACTATAAGCAAATTGCTTCCCCTCTTGGGGCCTCAGTTTCTTTATCTGCAAAAGGAAGATATATAATACCTATAGAGCCTACCTTGCAAAGTTGTTGTGAGGCTTAAACAAGATAACTGTATGTAAAGTACTTTGCAAATGTTAAAGTGCTATATAAATGTCAATTATAATTATTTATTTTTATGTGTGTCATATCTCCCAAGTGACTATAAACTCCTAAAGGACTGGGACTCCATTACTTTTCATCTCTGGATTCCCGGCATGGAGCACACAGTTCCTTCCCAGGTACACAATAAATATATAGGAATGGAAACTGGAACCATCATTTCCTTAGTAATCAGGAACTCTCAGATAAGGAAATTGCCTCTACTAATGAAGGATGCCAGCTTTTCTGCAATTTACAGTCTTTGAGAGAATGAACCATTGATCAGTGAAGTCACTTGCCCCAAACCATCAGCCAGTATGTGTCAGAGGAGAGACTTGAACCTGGGTTTTCCTGATTCCAAGGGCAGCTCTCTACCCATGAGGTTCAAGTCTTTTTCTCTAGCACACAGAGCTTCTAACAAAAGCAAATGAAATGAACTGGCTTCATGTGCCTGGGGGTTGCAATCATTTTCCTTCCCCATAAGTAAACTGAGGTTCCAAAAGGATACATTACTTGGCACCAGTTATATCTAGAGTCAAAGATTCATCATCCCCCTAAATCTGCAGGCTCCAGATTAGCAAAAAGAGGAAGAGGAGGGCAAGAACATTTATCTTCTAGGAGCCATGTAAGAAAAGTCAATGGAAACAGTCACTCCACTTTCTGTGGCTGTTTCTTCATCTGTAAAATGAAGAGTCCAGCTCTGACATCCTGTAAAACTATGAGAAAAGCTTGGATCATTTAAAAATCATTATAGTTCATATTTGGCTTCTCCGGGTGCATTCTGACCTGGTGCAAAGAGTAAAACAAGACATTGACAAAAGCTGTAAATTAGGAGGGGGAGGACCCTGGTTCAACCCTTACCTGTGCCACTTCCTGTATGACCTTAGGCAAATCATTTAATTTCTCCAGGCCTTAGTTTTCTCTAAATCTATAACACAGACAGCTCCCTCTCTTTCCTTTTGCCTCTCCTTTTTTCACATTGGTAAAAATCCATGGGACAGGATGATCAAGGGACAATCAGTATGTGTTCACTCCTTCTTTCCAAAAGTCAATGAAAAGAAGAAAATAGACTGAGGGTAACTGGGAAGGAATACTCACTGTGCTGAGAATTCTAGAAAACCTTGGGGAAGGAGGGTATGTAGTAGTGATGCTTGGGGAGAGTTGGAAGTCAGCTGGCAAACCAGTGTGGATGCCTTCCAGGAAGATCCTGGTCCACTGCTTTCCTACCTCTGGTTAGTGTGTAAGGTCACCATTAGTTGAAATCCTGGTGTACAACACAGGATTCCCAGAACTTGCTCACTTTTCAATACTGTTTTACATTTCGCAGAGGCACAATTCAACAACAAACAGATGAACATGAAATTTTTTAAATGTTAAAGGACGGTGAAGGAAATGACAAAAGCCCTGTCTTGTTCCTGAGTAGAAAGGTGACAGCAAAGGCTTGAGGATGCTGAAATTTTTTAAATGTTAAAGGACGGTGAAGGAAATGACAAAAGCCCTGTCTTGTTCCTGAGTAGAAAGGTGACAGCAAAGGCTTGAGGATGCTGAACTCAGCCTGTCAGGACAGAACTGTGTCCTCACCTGACATAGCAGAATAGCAGTGTACAAACCATTCACTTCCTTTTGCACAACCTAAATGCTAGGTCTCCAAATTACCCCATGTTCTCACTAAATTTAGTAAATGTATTATTCTCAAGGGCCCAAATCTAGTTTAAGGGCTCCCTGCAGAGACCCTATGTTCATCTACTCTGATCTCTCTCACTTATACTTTTAACATGGTCTCAATATGATTCACCAAACTTATTAGCTCTCCCCTCCTCTCTCCTCCCTGGAACTGAAGCATCTGATTAAGACTTTCTTGCCACTTAGCAGAAAAGAAAACAGGGATAGGGAACTGATTTTTCTTAGACTACATATTACTTCAGGAAGAAGACCTGGGTGGGACTCAGCCTTGGAGAAGGACCTACCTACAGGTAGCTCCTTCCTCAGTGAAGTGGCTTGAGAATATGTAGGGGCTTCTCTGTGTTTGACACCAACCCACACCCACTCTAAATGGTATCTGATACAGTGGTCTTGGCAGGTGGCAAGGTGGCACAGTGGATAAGCATCAGAGCTGGAATCTGGAAGACTCATCTCCCTAAGTTCAAAGCTGAACTCAGACACTTCCTAGTTGTGTGACCCTGGGCAAGTCACTTAACCCAGTTTGCTTCAGTTTCTCATCCATAAAATGAGCTGGAAGAGGAAATGGCAAACCACCCAGTGTCTTTGCCCAGAAAACCCCAAACGGGGTCACAAAGAGTCAGACGAGACGGAAACTACTCAACAATGGTGATCTTGACAAGACTGGTGAAAATCATATCCTGACAATCCTGGGCAAATCACTTTATTTATCTGGAGCTCAGTCTCCTCACCAATAAAAGGAGCAGGCTAAATTAGGTGTTCTCCGAGGTCCCTTCCAGGCCATATCTATGGTCATTTGATCTCTATCATTTCAAACTGACTTCTCATGTCCATTGATTTCCACTAAGAAATTGCTCTGAGAACTTTTTAAGTTTCTTCCTCCAACCCCTCTTCAAGCGAATCCCCTTGGAATCATTTGCTCAACCTCTAATTTGCCTCTTTCAAGTTACTTTTCTAAAAGCAAATGCCAGATCTGGGAAGCCTGTGTTGTACACGAGGATTTCAACAAATGGAGACTTGACATGCTAACCAGAGGTAAGCAATCAGAGGACCAGGATCTTCCTGCTAGGCATCCATATGGGTTGCCAGCTGACTCCTAGCTCTTCCCAAGCACCCTCCTTCCCCAAGGTTTTCTGGAATTCTCAGCACAGTGAGCATTCCTTCCCTGTCTATCCTCAGAAGCACCAATAGTATATAGTAGTATATAGCCCAACATCCCATCCTGAGCTCAAGGTATCAAGAAATGATCAGCAAATCCTCTTGCTACTAACAGAAAGGCTTTTTGTTGTTGGTGGTGGTGGTTTGTTTGTTTGTTTTGTGGGGCAATGAGGGTTAGGTGACTTGCCCAGGGTCACACAGCTAGTAAGTGTCAAGTGTCTGAGGCCTAATTTGAACTCAGGTCCTCCTGAATCCAGGGCCAGTACTTTGTCCACTGTGCCACCTAGCTGCCCCAAGGCTTCTTTTGTTATACCCATTTTTAAAATCTACAGCAGAAAAATAGCCCTGAGCACCACAATACCATTAACTACTTAATGCTTAGCAAGCCACCCATAGAAAAGCAGTGACTTAATACAAATAACTCAGAGACTGAGACTAAGTTAGACTGGAAACTGACTCCTAAATGATGGTCAAAATGGATTTCCCAGAGGCCAGTTCAGTCTCCAGCGTAATGCCCTCCATGGCCTAGCATAACTCAGTGACCAGGTAGAAATTTAACCCAAAGTAGAGTACCAGCAGCACATCCAGACAGAGGAGCTGCCACTCCAGCTATACCAAATGCTCTGGTAGCTAGCCCCAAGGAGCAAAGAAAGATACCCAATGAGTGAATACTGATGAACTACAGCTTCTTTAACACCCATCTCAGCCCAGGGGGAGAAGCTGGATCAACACAGCTTCATGACAAGGTTCAGGGAGAGGAAAAACCCAACAAAACCCAAATAACTGCTGTTCTCAGAGTAATATCCCCAGTTTAAATTATTTCTCGGTGCTGCAAGGACACCACTTAGTTATCAGAAGGGTTCCTTGTATTCTTGAGAACACATGTCCCCAAATAACAGGCAGGGATAAAATGAACAGACCATTCCCCAGCCAGCTTTGCTAGGCAACCACGGCTGCAGACAGCATGGGAGAGCTGAGCCAAGTGCAGGAGGGGATCTATCTCAGAGGAATGTGCCTCCCCTCAGGCCACCCCCAGCACTAGGTACTCCCAGTGGCTCCCCCTTACCATGATTTTAAGCATCTGGTTCTACTGCTGATTCCCTCTCAAAGCATCTCAGGGTTGCAATGCACCTCAGTCTAAGATGCTTTAACAGCTCAAATCACATCTTCTGCAAAAGACCTTTCTCAGTGGCCCTCTAAAAACATAGTCCATATTGTCTCCCCCATTTGAATGTAAGCAAGCTCCTTGAGGACAGGAATCCTATTTTTTTTTTTACTTTCTTTGTATTCTCAGCACTTAGCACAATGCCCAGCATCTAGCCGGTGCTTAATAAATGCTTGGGGATTGACTGACTTCATAGGAATCCCCTCTACCCAAAGACCTCCAGTGCAAGGGAATGTGTGCCTCTAAGGCAGCTCAGAAAAGCTTGAATGACTAGGAAGGTTTTGCCTTACAAAGCCTACATCTTGGGGCAGCTAGGTGGCGCAGTGTATAGAGAACCGGCCCTGAATTCAGGAGGACCTGAGTTCAAATCTGGCCTCAGACACTTAACACTTACTAGCTGTGTGACCCTGGGCAAGTCACTTAACCCCAATTGCCTCACCAAAACAAACAAACAAACAAAAAAAAAAAGCCTACATCTACCTCTGTGGTTTCCACACAATGCTCCTGGTTCTGCCCCCTCAAAATCAGGCAGAACAAGACTACTCCCTCTTCAAACACTTGAAGACAGTTTATCATGTTCTCCCTAAGTCTTCTCTTCTTCTGGCCCTGTTCCTTCAACAGATGGTCACATTCTATAGAAGGGAGAGTAAGGCTGATGACTCTGTGCCACCCTGCCTCACTTAAATCCAATTCAGGAGCAAGTCAAGACTTCCCCCCATGACATCATTGGTTCTCTTTGAAAATGAAGGATGGACAACAACAAACAACAGGCTACCATCTCCGGTCTCTTCACTATCCCAGTTACCCAATGTCCTTCCACAAAATGTGGCTCCTAGAAATGAACCCACTGCTCCTGTGTACTCTGACCAGATTATCATCTCCCTCTTCTTCCTCTTCTCATTGGCCTCTCTTAAGGCACCTATGACTGTATTTGCTTTTCTGGCAGCTGAGAAACATTGTTGACTCATACTGAGATTGTGGCTCACTAAATACCGATGGCTTTCATACAAACTGCTAACCACGACTCTCTCATCCTGTACATGTGCAGGTGACTTTTCTGAACCCGTGTTGTGTTGGATAGGGTTTTAAAAATTTCATCTTATTTGATTCTAGACATGCCAAGATATTTTTGGAGTCTATCATCTGTCTCCCTCATGAGCGACTTCCTTCTTTCACCTACAAACTTGTTGAGGTTTATTTAATGCCTTTTCCCTTTCTCGCCCCCCCCAAATATTCCTCCCTTCGACCCTACTATCCCCTCAGCTTATCATCCTATTTTCATCTTCCTCAATGACACATTTCTACAAAGAACAGTCTGCGTTGCATTTCTTAATTTCACTTCTTCACCACTCAGCCCTTAGCTTCCAGCAATCAAGCTTCTCTCCCATCAACTGAAATTGCTTTCTCCAAAGTCACCCCCAACTTCTTAAGTATTAAATCAATTCTCCCTCTGCACATGACCCAAGGGCTTTCTGCATCTTTTAGGCCTGGTGATTCCATGCTCCTAGAAATTCTTTCTTCCTTTGGCTCTCTCCTGGTTCTTTTTCTACGTGGCTCACCACTCTTCCTCGGTCTCCCTTGTTGGTTCATCTTGCTCCTTCAACCCACTAAATATGGAATTCTTTTCTTCTCTCTCTATACTCTCTCCCATGCAAATCTTTACCTTCTATAGAGAGGACAGACCCCTATTCTTTCTCTGAGGCAACATCTGAAGGTGGAGTCAGGGAGACCAAAGTTCAAATCTTGCCACAGGTACCTGGTATCAGTGGTCACCTAATTAATTTCTCTGGGTTTTAGTGTCCTCATCTGTAAAATGATGGGACAGGACACAGTGGCCTAACAGGCCCCATCCATGATTTACAATCCTTTGACTCTCAAATCTATATAGACGGGGGCAGCTAGGTGGTTCAGTGGATAGAGCACTGGCCCTGGATTCAGGAGGACCTGAGTTCAAATCCAGCCTCAGACACTTAACACTTACTAGCTGTGTGACCCTGGGCAAGTCACTTAACCCCAACTGCCTCACCAAAAAAAATCTATATAGACAACCCCAATCTCCCTCCTGAGCTCCAATCTTCCAGATCCAACTGCCTCCTTCATGTCTTTCTCAATAGGTCCAAAACGGAATCAATCACCCTCGTCACTAAACATGTCCCTCCTCCTAAATTCCCTCTTTCTGACAGTGGTGCCATAACTATCTTTTACGCAAGCTGGAAACTGTAGTCATTTGTGATTCTTTGCTCTCCCTTATCTCCCCCACATCTAATCACTTCCCACTTCCTGCCACTTTAATACCATAATATCTATATCTACTCCCTCATCTCCACTCACACTGCTAGCATCCTAGTTTACCTAGAGAATGGCCTCCTAACTGTCTCCAATCTCCTTTACAATCCATCCTTCACTAAACTGCAAAAATGAATGCACAGGTCTTACCCATTTGAATCCTATGCTCAAAAAGGTTCAGTGATTCCCTATTGCTTCCATTTTCCTTTCGTTCATTTTTCAGTGGTGTCCAACTCTTTGTGACCCCATTTGGGGTTTTCTTGGAAGAGATACTGGAGTGGCTTGCCATTTCCTTCTCCAGCTCATTTTAAAGATGTGGAAACTGAGGGCAACAGGGTTAAGTGACTTACCCAGGGTCACACTGCTACTAAGTGTCTGAAGCCAGATTTGAACACACGAAGAGGAGTCTTCCTGACTCCAGGCCTAGCACTCTTGCCACTGTACCATGCAGCTACCCACCAGCTCATTATCATAGCATTTAAGGGCATTCACAATCTAACTCCAAATTACCTTTTCCAGACTCGTTTAATACTAGTCCCTTTCACATGCTCTTCATTCCAAGGGAAACTCCCAGTTTTTATTCTGTACTTTACCATTGTCAAAACATTTATACAGGCCATCTCCCATGCACAGGATATATTTATTCCTAGTGGTTGAAATCCTTCTCCTTTGAGGACCAGTTCAGACACCACTTCCTCTATGAATCCTTCTCTGATTCTCCCAGGTAAAAGTGATCTCCAAATCCCCTAATCTCCCCGCCTTTCCTTCCTCAAATTTTTCCAGAGTAGTCTGCCAGGATCTCTTCTCCTAGAAGCAGCTAAGTACTGAAATGAATAGAGCCGTAGACAGAGTCATGAAGGCCTGAGTTCAAATTTGACCTCAAACATTTACTAGTTACGTAACTCTAGGTAAGTCATTTAGTCTCTGTCTGTCTCAGTTTCCTCAATTATAAAATGAGGATAATAATTGCACTTATCTTCCAGAGTTGTGAGTATCAAATAAGAAAATATATTTAAAGTGTTTAGCACAGTGTCTGGCACATAGTAGGCACTTAATACTTTTTTCCAGTCTTCCTTCCTTTCTTCCCTTATCACATTCTACCTAGTATCATTTATGTGCAAGTCACATCCTTTTACTAGACTGTAAAATCCTTGAGAGCAGGGATTGTGTCATTTTTCACCTAGAGAATAGTGCAATGTCTTACACACACAAGGAATTTAACAAATGTCTGCTAAATTGAATCACTGGTCTCCTGCACCTTCCAACACAGGGGGGAAGCAAGTACAATGAATGCACACAAATCATTTTTACTCTGAATATAAAGAAACACTGGCCTGAAAACTACAACAGATGGGATTATCTATAGGCATACAGCATTGTGTTGCTGGATTGCATTAGCTCCAGGAGATTTTAAACCTTAAACAAACTCTTCTATTCACTTTCAATCTTCTAGTCTACCTTAGGGGTTGGGGGTGGGGGTAGGGGTCACTGGGCTTAACTATATGTTAACTCAACCTTCACTTTCAGGCCCAGACTGACAGATAAACAGGGGTCTGTACTCCTCAAAAAGGCCATCTACAATAGGTGCCTCCACTTTCTCTCCTCTCACTCTTTTTTTTTGGTGAGGCAATTGGAGTTAAGTGACTTGCCCAGGGTCACACAGCTACTAAGTGTCAAGTATCTGAGGCCGGATGTGAACTCAGGTCCTCCTGAATCCAGGGCTGGTGCTCTATGTACTGTGCCAACTAGCTGCCCCCCTCTCACTCTCTTCTTAACCCTTTACAATCTCCTTCTGACCTTTCATCATTCTGCTGAAACTGCCCTCTCCAAAGCTACTAATGATCTATCTCTTAGTTGCCAAATCCAGTGGCCTTTTTTCAATCTTCATTCTCCTTAACTTCTGTGTAGCTTTTGATGCTGTTGATCACTCTCTCCCCCTTGTTAATTTCTTCTCTCTAGGTTTTTGGGGCATCACTCTCTCTCTCTTGGTTCTCCTCCAACCTCTCTGACCACTCCTTCTCTGTCTCCTTTGCTAGTTCTTCCTGCATATTATGCCCTCTAACTGTTGGATGCCCTTCAGGGTTCTGTCCTGGACCCCCTTCTCCTTCTTTATTATTTCCCTTGGTGATCTCATCAGCTCCCATTGATTTCATTACCCACCATCTCTTATACTGATGATTCTCAAATCCACCTCATCTTCCCCGAGCTCTCTGCTGACCTCCAAACTCACATCTCCGACTTCTTTTCAGACATCTCAAACTAGATATCCAGTAGACATTTTAAACTCAGTATGTCCAAAACAGAAGTCATAAAACTTTCCCCTTAAACCCTCCCCCCTCTTACCTTCCCTATTACCACAGAGGGAAACATAACCCTCCCAGGCCCAAAACCCAGGAGTCATCCTGGATTCTTCACCATCTCTCATCTCCCCCATATCCTTGTTGCCAATGTCTGTTGATTTCACCTCTACAACATCTCTTCCATATGTCCCCTTCTCTCCTCTGACACTGTCATGATTCAGATTCTCATTACCTCATACCTGGACTATTGCAATAGCCTGCTGGTGGGTTGGCCTGCCTTAAGTCTCTCCCCATTCCAATCTATCCTCCACTCAGTCCCCAAAGTGATTTTCCTTAAGTGCAAGTCTGATCATGTCACTCCTACTCAAAAAACTCCAGTGACAGCCTACCACTTCCAAAATCAAATACAAAATGCTTTGCTTGGCATTCAAAGCCCCGCATAAACTAGCCCCCTCCTACCTTTCCAGGCTTCTTACACCTTACTCCCCACCATATATCCTCTGATCCTGTGACACTGGCTTCTTTTCTGTTCCATGAACAAGACATGCCATCTGTAAGCTTTGGGCATTTTCTCTGATTGTCCCTCATGCCTGGAATGAAATTCTCCCTCCTCTGCTCCAGTTTCCTTTAAGTACCAATTAAAGTATCATTTTTTACAGGAAGCCTTTCCCAACTCCTCTTAATTCTAGTGCCTTTATTCTGTTAATTATTTCCTATTTATCCTGCATGTAGTTTATTTATGTTATTTCTTTACATGTTGTCCCACCAATTAGATTGAGCTCCCTGAGGCCAGGGACTGTCTTTTGCCTCCTTCCACGTCCTTGGAGTAAATTTAACACAGTACCTGGCAGTGTAGGACACCAGGTGTTTAATAAATGTTTATTGATTGATTGATGGTTCAGGGCAGTAATTGGAACAGATGCTTGCATCATGTTCTCTGTCTCTGTCTCTGTCTCTGTCTCTTCCTCTGTCTCTGTCTCTGTCTCTGTCTCTGTCTCTTCCTCTGTCTCTGTCTCTGTCTCTTCCTCTGTCTCTGTCTCTGTCTCTCTGTCTCTTTCTGTCTCTCTCTCTAATCCTTTGGTACCTCAGGTAATCCTTTTCTGTCTCAGTTCTATCCCTCTAGGTTAGCTCCAAATTATTCACCTTATAGTCACCTGAACCAGGACTCCCTGGCATCCCCTGGAATTTACCCACAAAAATTTCTGGAACTAGCCTTTCTTCTTTTATTTCTCTACTAGAAATATTGGAAAGGGTCTTGAATTTGAAATCAAAGGCCATGTGTTCCACTGAGAGCTGAAGAGAAATATAGAGGCTATCTAGTCCAACCCATGCATTTTAGAAATTAAGAAACTGGGCTCTAAAATAATAAGTGACTTAACCAAGGTCACACAGGTAGCAAGGAGCAGAGCCAAGATTCTAACTCAAGTCCTCTGACTCCAAAACAGAAGCTCTTTCCACTTTAACACAATGGTACAAATTTTGGCTCTGATAAGCATTACCTGTGGGACCTTGGCCAAATCATTTCACTTCTCAAGACCCATTTTATCATCTGTAAAATGGGAGACACTGTAGGGGAAAGAGAGAGAATGACAGCACAAAACTATATGATATCTAGATCTATAATCCTAAGATTCCTAATAGGAGCTCCACTCTTCATGAGTTCATTGGTTTTTCCCCATAGGACTCACAACTCCGCAGTCTCCAAAAGTTCCAATTCTCTTTATCATTTCCCCCCACTGTTACCACCACCAGCTTTTGTCTAGAGGTTCACATTCATACTTTAAAATTGACATTGAAGATTTATGTTTCTAGCCTTGGTGTCACCTTCTCCCTTCCAGTCCTGAAATTTTGAAAATCCTACATTTATATTTTATTACATACACCTTGGCCAGTCTGCTGTTCTCTATCAATCCACAGTGATTTGGGGGAATGGATTTCCGTCTCAATAAACTAGTCCTTTTCCTGAATAGTTCTGCTAGAAATTCTTTTTTTAAAAGAAAAAAAGAGAGGGAGGGCAGCAAGCTTTAAACATTCCCAGTTGATCCCTTCTGTTCCTCAGAACGGGTTTACATAACCTCTATCTTATTGCCCTTGTCTGCAAGCCAGATTTGGGAGATAATTACATCAGCTTGCCTTTCTGAGAATGCGGAGCTGTGTTTTTAATCTAATTGGAGAAGTGGAGATAAATCATCCTGAAAGGTCCCAATTTTCTGGAGCCAAAAGCCTGTAGGAGCAAAGGCATGATCAATTAAACTTCTCCAGCCAGGCCAGAAGCAGTGAGTGTTTATGTGAAGTGATGGAGACCATGCCCCTAGACAGATTCTTCATCTCAGTGCCTCTCCACAGGGTAGGCAGAAAAGAAAGACGGGCCTTGGTCACATCCAGGCAAGTCAGCAAGTGAACTGGAAATAAAGGGCATGGGTTAAGAGAGATGCTTTCATACTCAAGGGTTGTTTTCCATCTTGAATTCCTAGTCAGAGACTGCAGGTGTTAGAACCTGACTAAGATCACATCAGATGGGGAGGCACAAGGGACCATTAAAAGTACAAAGGATGTCTCAAGGTCCTGTTAGCGTTTACTACCTAAGCAGTCCCTGATGAGCATCAGTGGAAATGGATGGAAAGGGTAATGAGATTCCCCTGAAGGTAAATCAGAGCAGTACCTACAGAATAATGGAAAGAATATAAGACAAGGAATTCAAAAGACTTACTTTCTGCTACTAACTTCACTGGGTAACACTGAGCTAAGTCATTCTTACCAATTTGGGCTTCAGATTTCTAATCTATAAAATATGGGGTTGACATGTGAAAAAATTAATAAACCAACCAACAAGGATTTATTACGTAGCTATAACTGCTACAACTCATCAATTTGGCAAAAATAACTAAAGATGATGCAATTTAATATTGGTGGAATAGTAAAGAAACAGATTCCAAATCACTAATAATAACAGAATTAAAAGTTAAAACAACGCTGTGATTTTACCTCACAGTTATCAAACTGATAAAGATGATAAAAGGCAGAAACAATCAATGTTGGAGGAGCTTTGGAAAGTCACTCACACATTCCTAATTAGTTCATCTCTGAATTGATCAAACCCCTCTGGTAAACAATCTGGAACTGTTTGGGAAAAGTTAGTCAGTTATTTACACACTTTGAGCCCAGTTATGCCCCTACTGGGCACGTACCTCAGGCAAGTCAGAGGCAGAAAAAGGTCCCATATACACAAAATATTAGTCCTTTTTGGGTAGAAGAATTTGGGGACAAAGTGGGTACACATTTGAGGAATGGCTGAATAAATGGTGGCACATGAATTTATTGTGTAATAAGAAACAACAAATGTGAGGAATTCAAGGAAATTTGGAAAGTCATGATCTGAAAGTGTGGAGAAAGTAGAACGGGGAGAACAATATCTATGATGACTACAAGAATGTAAATTAAAAGACTATAAAATGTAACTGAACTCATAGTAAAGTCAATGACCAATATCAATTGAAGAAAACACACTGAAATACTCCTTGTTTTACTTAAAGGAGGAAGGGGAGTGGTTGAGGAGGTAGACTACAGATGCTGAATGTGGCATATGGTGATAGACATATTAGATCTTGTGTGACTGGCTTTCTTTATTATAGGGCAGGGAATGAAAGACACAAAAGGGGATAACTGTGATAAAAAGGAAAGTCCCATTTAAAATATCCACAAAATGAATAAAATATCAGCAAATAAATTCACCAAAGCACACACAATACCAGTTTAAATAAAATTTTTAAAAAACAGGGGTTCTTAATCCAGGTCCATGAATATGCTTTTAAAAAAATTCTGAAAACTGCGTTTCAATATATTGGTTTTCTTTGTAATCCTATACATTTAATATTATTCTGAGAAAAGGCCCATAGGTTGCACTAATTAACAGGTAAAGAATTTCTGCATTAAAGAAATAAATAACAATTTCAGCAGCTGGATATTAAGTAACAATTTAAGTATCCAGTGAACATGGTTAGGCCATACCAATAAAATTAAAAATGATGAATACTATCTAAGTTAATTTATAGATTTAGTGCTATATGAAACAAGATACTAAAGCTACACTTGACACAGGTGGAGAAAATAATAACAAAATTCATCTTGAAGAACAAAAGATCTTGAATGTCAAGGCAAATGATTTTTAAAAGGTAGAAAGTAAGGTGGAATAGTATTTTCCATCTCTCAAAATTATATCAAAATCATTAGATACTGGTTACAAAAGAGAAGAAAAGACTAGACAAGGAAGAATAAAGAATAACTGAACTCAAAAACTAGTGTTTGATGAATCCAAAAACATAAACTACCCATGAAAGTACTTCCTATTTAATAAGAAAAAAGCAGTCTTTCAGAACTAGAGAAATATAATAAAAAATAAAGAAGCAAGAAGTTAAGTAACTAAAAAGAATTTTAGATAAGTTAGATATAATAGATCTCTGGTGGTTACTAAATAGAAATAGAAAGGAATATATTTCTTTCTCAGCACTGCATGGCACCTTTGCAAAATTTGACTATCACATTAAAAACTTTATAAGCAAATGCATAAAAACAAAAATATTAGATATATCATTTAGTGATCATAGTGCCATAGTAATTATATTTAATAAAGGACCACTGAAGAAAGAATTAAAAATCAACTAGAGAAATAGGTAAGTTGTCAAAGGAAATGAACAATGATTTTTCAAAAGGAGAATTACAGTTTAATAACAACCAAATGAAAGAGTTAACCAAATCATTAATAATAAAACAAATGTAAATCAAATGATCCCTTAAAGTTTTACCTCACACCAGGCAAATAAGCAAAGATAGCAAAAGATGGTAAAAATCAACATTGGAGGAGTTGTAGAAAACTACTAAAAATACTAAAATATTGTTGGTGGAGTTATGAATCAGTTCAACAAAAAAATTACTAAAACGTATGTACTCTTTGACCCACAGATTTCCTATCTTGGCTTATAACCTAAGTAGGTCATGAATAAGAAAAGAATGTCCATAAATAACAAAATATTTATAGCAGTAATTATTGTGGTGGCAAACAATTTGAAACAAAGTAGAAGCCCATCAATTATGGAATGATTAAACAAATGAATGCACATGAACATGGTGCAATTTTGCTGCACAATAAGAAACAATAAATATGAGGGATACAAAATTGGAAATATTTATATGATCTGATACAGAGTGAAATAAGCAGAAACAATAAAAGGAAAAAGGAAAAAAGGAAACAATATAAACAACAATTAAAACCATATAAATGGAAATAGAAACCACAAAACAATCAAAAGTAAATGCTGAAAAATTCAAAAAACAAACATTATCTCCAAGAAGAAGAAATGAGATGACACCTCTTCTCCACTCCTTTGCAGAGGAAGGAAAGCTATAGGTGTGTGTAGTATATTGCATATATTTTAAGATTCTTTTGCTGTATTGATCAGTTTTGATAATTTTTTTCTCCTCTTGTTTTTCTTTTTAAATGTTACCTGCAACATGGGTTGGCTTTCTGGCAGTGGGAGCGAAAGGGAAAAATTCTGTTTATATATCTTTTAAAAGTTGTCCAGAAAATTTATTTTTAAAAACTTTTAATTAACTGGAGACTAAATGACAATCCTTAAAAAACGTCAGGTTAAAGAACAAATCATAGAAACAATAATTTCATTAAAAATAATGACAACAATGAGACAACATAATGAGATTTGAGGGATACAGCCAAAGAAGTCCTTAGGGGAAAATTTTTATCTCTGGAGAGATTTTTATATCTGAAAGAACAGATCAGCAAAAAAACTGGATATACAATAAGTAAACTAGAACCCACCCCCCCAAAAAAAAATTAACTCAATTAAGCACCAACATAGGAATTCTGAAAATCAAAAAAGAGATTAACAGAAATCAAAGAAAAAGAAATCCATCAACTTAATAACTAAAACTAGGAGCCACTGTTTTGAAAAATAAAATTAAAATAAACCATTAGCTGATTTGATTTGAAAAAGAAAAAGGAAGACCAAATCACCAATATCAAAAATGAAAGAGGAGAAATCAAAACAAGTGAAGGATATTATTAGAAACTATTTTGCCCAATTATGTGCCAAAGAACTGACAACTTAAGTGAAATGGGTAAATAATTACAGAATATATAAAATACCCAAATTATAAGAACAAAAAATAGAAAATGCAAATATCTCATTCTCAGAAAAAGAAATTGAATAAGACATAAATAACCTCTAAAAAAGATACCTAAAAGCAGGTAGATTAACAAGCAAATTCAATCAAACCTTATAAGAACAATTAATTTTAATAGTATACAAAATATTTACAAAAATATCATGGAAAGGGATCCTATCAAATTCCTACTATGATACAAATATCATCTTCATACCTAAACCTAAGAGGGTCAAAACAGAAGAAGAAAACTAGACCTAGATTTCTAATGAATGTTGGTAAGAAACTGTGAAATAAAATCTTAGCTAGTAGCTACAGAAATATATCACAAAGATTTTACACTGTGAGCACGTTGGGTTTATACCAGGAATCCAGGGCTACTTCAATACAACATGAATAACCATAACAACAAAAATTATAGGGTTATATCAAAAAATATAACACCCATTTTTGTTTAAAAACACTAGAAAACATTATGATAATATGCCTTTTCTTAACATAGTAAGTAATTTGTATCTAAAACCAGGAGTCAACACTATGTAATAGGCATAAAGGAGGGGCCTTGCCAATGCATAAATAATAAAGCAAGTAGGTTCATTGTCGTCATTATTTGATAGAGCATTCAAAATGCTAACTATATCAATAAGGCAAGGAAAAGAAACTGAAGGAAAAAGCCATTACCACTTCATAAATGATCAAAGGATATAAACAGTTTTCTAAAGAAGAAATCCAAGCTATCACAAACAAAATAAAAAATACTTCAAATCACTAATAATTAATGAAACACAAATTAATATAACTCAGATTGGAAAGCAATAAAAAAGGAAAATGGCACATGTTGGAGGCACTACGGGAAAACAGGCACATATATGCACATGGGTTGGCTTTCTGGTCAGGGGAGGGAAAGGGAAAAATTCTGTACTAGGGGCCTTATCCCTAAAAGAGCAAAAAAAGGGTTCTATGTTTACAAAAATATTTCTAGAAGTTCTTTCTGTAGTAGCAAAGAACTGGAAACCATCAATTGTGGGATAGCTGAACAAATTATAGTATAAGAATGTAATAGGATATTGTTATACCGTGAGATATGACACATGGATGTTTTCAGAGAAACCTGAGAAGATTTATATGAACTTGTGCAAAGTGGAGTGTGCAGAACCAGTGCAATATTTATTCAATAACAATGATGTAAGGAAAAACAACTCTGAATGACCTAATAACTCTGATCAATGTAACCATCCACAATTCCAGAGAACCATGATGAAGCACACTACCCACCTTCTCAAAAAGATATGATGAGGGGCAGCTAGGTGGCGCAGTGGATAGAGCACCGGCCCTGGAGTCAGGAGTACCTGGGTTCAAATCCGGCCTCAGACACTTAATACTTACTAGCTGTGTGACCCTGGGCAAGTCACTTAACCCCAATTGCCTCACTTTAAAAAAAAAAGATATGATGTTTCAAGATAGGGTATGAGACTTACATTTTTGTACATAACCAATTCAGGAATTTGTTTTGCTGGAAGATATTTGTTACAAAAGTTCTGCTTGGCTTTGTTTTTCAAATGAGAGAAAAAGGAGGAGGAAGGAAAGAAAAGGAGACTGGAGATAGGGTTCCAAAAAATAAGGAAGGAAAAGGAAGGCAAGAAGGAATCAGAGACAATTAGGACAACTTTGAAGGTTACATGATTAATTTATTATATACTTTTTAAAAAAGCAAGCTCTGTATAACAGTGATTCACAGTTCCAAGAATAATGCCCTTCTTCTGTATGTGGAAATTTCTTGGTTTTATTTGATGTTTGTTAAGTTCAAAATTTTTTAAAAAGTAAAACAAAGGCATTAATAAAAAATTTTTAAGGAGCATACATTAAAAAATAAGAGTAGAAGAAAGCTCAGAGGATATCTAGTCCCACTCCCTAAATTTACAAATGAAGAAACTGAGGCCAATAGAGAAGTGACTTGCCCAAGATCACATAGATTCTTAAGGACTAAGATACTAACCCACCTCCTTTTGACTGCAAATCCAGCACTCTTTTCATTACACCAAAATGCTTTTAAATGTTCTCTGAGCTCCCTTTTGGCATCAGCATTTTACGAGTCCGTATGTGCAAGAGACACCCCAGGGTCCAAAACCATGATGAGGTACAATATGCAGAGGAAAAAGAACTGAGTTTTGGAGTTAGAAGACCTGGGTTCAAATCCAAGCCCAGTTACTGGAGTTACCTGTGTGACCTGTAGCCAATCATGTGTTTACCCTTTCTGGGCTTCTGGTTTTTTCCTCTGTAAAATGAGAAAACCAGGATAACTGACTGCTAAGGTGACTTCTAGCACAAACCCCTAAAGGTTCTGTATTCAAAGTATTCAATATCTCTATCTCTGTGTATCTCACACTCCTCTGTCCCTCCTCCTCCTCCTCCCTTTCCTCCTCTCCTCTCCTTCCTCCCCTTGGCTCCTGTCTCCTTCTCCATCTCTCTGCCTGTCTCTTATCTTTGTGTCTCTCTCCCTCCTCTCTCTCTCTCCCCTTCCTTCCCTCTTCCTCTCTCTCCCTCCTTTTCTCTGTCTTTATCTGTTTCTCTGCCTCTGTCTCTGCCTCTATCTCTTTCTCTGCCATCTGATTCTGTCACACACACACACACACACACACACACACACACACGCAGGCACGCACACATGCACGCACGGAGATTATGAGGCTATAAAGACTGGGGTTTTCCAGGCCTGAGATCTTGCCTTCTCTCTATCCTCTATTTGTGATGGAAACAAAAGCAGTATTTACTGTTACTATGGCTTCTAGGCAGGGATGATTTCTCTCCTGGGTGAAGAATAAGTCACCTTACCTTTGGGAAGAGAAGGAAGAACTGAACCAAATAGACAGGATAAAAGTCCACCTGTGCTACATACCCATCAAGCCAAAAAAGTGAGGTTTCCCAGCATCTGGCCAGTGATGACAAGGCTAATTACTGTCACTATTACTAACAACAACCAAATGGATTATTAGAACACTGATCATTTAAGTTCCCTTTTACTACTGCATGCCAATAGCAAGGAAGTAGATTCCAGATATTTGAAAGAGTGGCACTAGGGATACCAAGCTGGGCCTGGAGTCAGGAAGACAAGTTCAAATCTAGCCTCAGACACTTATCATCTGTGTGAGCTTGGGAAAGTCATGGAAATTCTTTTTGCCTCAGTTTCCTCTTCTGTAAAATGAGGATAATAACACTATCTACTACCCTCCTTGATTTGTTGTGAGGATAAAATGAGAATATTTATAAAGAACTTTAAAAAGCTCAAAGCACCTTTTAAGTCTAGAAAGCAGAAATGAATAAACAGAGGCTCCAAGTAGATAGGGCATTTAGCAAATGGACTTAACAGCCCTGGTACCTGTCTTCCATCTGGCCAGAGAGCCTACCATGCTTTTAAGTATTCTACCCCCCACCCCCAAAGGCTGTTGTGAATCAAATGAGAATAATTATAAAGCGCTTAGCACAGTGCTTGGCACATAGTAAGTACTACATAAATGCTAGCTATTAATATTCTTAGCCAGACCAAGGCTAAACAGCAGTCCATGCCATTTATTCATTGAAGGCCCAAGGTCCACAGGTCGATATGCCAATGAATTAGGTCAAAATTAACTGCAGCTCATTTCAGACCAAGGGAAATTGATTTCTGCATCTACGTGGCCAGAATGAATATGCATTCCACCAATGTATATTGTCCTTATACTTGTCAAGCAAGAGAGCAGTCTTCCCTACCCCAGAAATCTGCATCTTTCCACACAAACTCTAATCTCAAATGTTTCATAATAAATTTCCTTTAAAAATTTGATTTTTTAAAAGCACAAATCTTGATTTCCCTTCCAAAATAAATAGGAAGAGTCATTTTTTAAAAAGCAAGCTCCTTTTACTAGCCTAACTTTTATTGATTTTTATTAAATCAATTTTCAATCGCTTCCTATGGCTTATTTTAAATAATCCCAATTTTAAAACCCAAACCAGCCTTCTCTACCACATTCACTGCACCTTTCACATCAGCTGGCAGAATTTCAAGGAAAGCAAAAGTATTTTAATATTAACATAAGCAACATGTAATTAGGAAGGTAAATCTCCTCTCAAAATCAAATTCAATCCAAATATATCATTTTAAAAATTATCTTCTATTTCAGTTGTTTGCGTCCCTGGGCACACTATGTCCTTTAGTATAGATAATAATTAACTGTCTTTTCTGTGCAAAGATGACAGCCATGATAATGAATGCTATCTGTAAATGGCTGAATACACCAAAGTGTCACCCTTAAGACCCTCCCACAAAGCCTGACACAGACAAGACTAACTCTGTTTTGCAGTCATCCTTATCTGCTAGCCACCCAAATCACTGTGTCTCATTATTGCTCCCAGATCTCAAAGCACTTCTACAAGCGTGTTATTAACCTCATTTTACTAAGAAGGAAAACCTCATAGCACAAGTTAAATGATCAGAAGTTAATATCATATATATATATATAAAAAACTATACATGTGTGCATATACATTTGTATATATACATATATACATGTAAATATACATGCATGTAATATCATAATGTAAATCCATAGAATTTTGAGACCAAGGTTGGAATCATGATGGAGTTCATGAACTTGATCCATTTATTCTGGTGTTTTTTACCAAGCTTGGACCTGCCTCTAATGTAAAAATTATATATGGGGTTTGCCATCAACTAGTTCCTTATCCTTCTTCCAAATTTCTGTTTCTGTTCTTGGACCATCCAGGTTCATCGCCTTGAAATTATTTCTATATATCTTTGGACTCTTCCCTCCTTCCTCAACTGCCACATCATATTCGCTGAAAAATCTTCTCAATTCTTTTACCACCGTATGTCTAGCATCTATCCCTTCCTCTCTATTCATACAAATCCTGGTTCAAGTCCTCATCGCCTTTTGCCTCAACTTTAGTCTCCTAATTGGTCTCCCTACCTCTAGTCTCCCCCCCTCCAATCCATTATCTCCACAGTTACTAAAATGATATTCCTAAAACAGAGATTTAACTATGTTACCACTACTGCCTTTCAAGGAGTCATCAATGACTCCCTGTTACCTTTATAATAAAATACAAATCCTTAAGCCTCCACATTCTGGCTCCCACCTATCTTTCCAGTTTTATTTCATGTTATTCCCCATCACACATTTCTCATCCAGTCTACATGGCTTGCTAGCTATTCCTTACACGATAAATTCCATTTCCTACCTGCATGACTTTGTACACTTATAGCAATGGATTTAGACTCAGAGGACCTGCCTCTTTCACCTATCTATCACCTTTGTGATTTTGGAGAAATCACTTCATCTCTCTAGATCTCAGTTTCCTCATTATAAAAATGAAGGGATTGTATTTGATGAACTGGATTTGACTCTAAGGTTACATACAGCTTTATAGCTATACTACCTCCCTTCTCATCACTGCCTCCACAAATCTCAAACTTTCTTCTGAGGATCACTCCCTCCAGCAACTTCTCCTTTCCAAGGCTCTTCCCGATTTTCACAGTAATTCTTCTTGAAATTATTTTGTTATCTATTTGTATTCTCTTACATAGGTACATATTGTATCCATTCCCAGAGGGAACATAAACTCCCTGAGGGCTATAATACAGACTGTTTGGTTTGGATCTTTGCATCCCTGACCCTTAGCACAGTGCCTTCCACAGAGTAATCACTTAAAAAATATCTATTCGGGGCAGCTAGGTGGTGCAGTGGATAGAGCACCGGCCCTGGAGTCAGGAGTACCTGAGTTCAAATCCGGCCTCAGACACTTAACACTTACTAGCTGTGTGATCCTGGGCAAGTCACTTAACCCCAATTGCCTCACTAAAAAAAAAAATCTATTCAATGGAATTGCTGAAAATTATGGGGAGACTGGCTTCTTCTGGAACAAGCGCCTCCTACTCTTGAGCCTCAGATACTCTCTTAGTGATGTGGGAATAATTTTGCACACAGCATACCATGAGCCATTGGGCTATGAGCCATGGATCACCAGAGCTGGAAGGGGTCTTGGGGATCATCTCACTCCAAACCTATCACTTTGTGCCCAATGTCGAATACCAGGAGTTCCTACTTGTGTGACTCCCTGAAACCATGGCTAAGAACTCACTGACTATTCACAATCAAGAGGCCAATATGTATATGTTGAGGCTATATAAAGTTGACACCATCATTTCATGATATTGGGGGCAAGGATAACTGAAATCCATTAACAATATAAAATTAGTTTTGGACCTGGGCTCAGTTCGAAGACCTGGCATTTACTAAGTGTGTGACCTAGGCCAAGTCACTTGATCTTGATGTACCTGAGTTTCCTGAACTGTACATGGAGGGGGGGGGGTATAACAGCACCTGCTTACCAGAATTGCTGTGAGGCTCAAATGAGATATTTGTAAAAAAGGGCTTAACACATAGTAGAGAACTTAATAAATGCTTGTTCCCTTCCCCATGATCCTTTTTTCTCTAATCACCCAATCCAACCTACCCATAGCCCCAGATACTAATAAACTATGAAATGGCCAAATGGTCATTTTGACTTACATACACACACACACACACACACACACACACACACACACACACACACACACACACAGAGCTAGAAAGGAAGCAAGGAAAAACAGGACAATCTGCCCACTGTATATCTGGTAGAGGGCTGGACAAAACACTCTCTAAGACCCCTTTCCAACTCTAAGATTCCCTGATGCTAACTAATCCTTACTCTCAAAAAATTTTCACAGCAAAGAGCTTGGTTCTTCAAAATCACATATAAACAGGTTACCTACAAATTCATGCCACTTTTTCACTCTCATAGAAACACAAATACACTGGCTTCTCCAGTTCCTTTGGGAGTGCACAGGTTGGGGATCCTAGATTTAGGCTCAACCTTTCATTCTTTCCCCAGAAACTTATATCAGGCAAAAATCAAGGGAAACTAGACCGAAGGCCAAACAGCATTCCACCCCAAGAGGCCTTCTTTTGTTTGAGAGACCTTCACTGTAACTGACACCTTATTTTCAATCTCAAAACAAGACACTGAATCCTACCTATCCTCTAAAAAGCAGAGACTATGTATGAAGAGAGAGTCTGTTAGGAGGAAAATAAACCTGTGGCTATACTTGGGCATTCTAAAAGACCTTCCTCAAAACAAACTAATAATACAAAATTGAACTCAACCCAGTAGCCTGAGTTAAAAAACTCTTATGCATTTATGCATTTTTTAAAGCAGACCGGTTATTTCATTAGTATAGGGAATTACCAGGGAGTAAAATTCCTTTACAAATGCATATTGGCACCTAGAGCCCAACTCAGAATCTTAAAGAGAACTTCATGGAGCACTGCGAGTTTAACTCATCCAGAGTCACATAGCTTGAGTCACAGGCAGACCTGGAACCCACATCTTCTTGACTCCAAAGGCTGCAAACTGCTTTGCTATGCAAATTTCAACTAATTCTTTGATGTGAGAAGAACAAGTATCATCATCCCCATTTTATGGGTGAAGAAAGTGGCCTTAAAATTAGAAATAAGCCGAGGCAATATCACTACTAGGTCTATATCACAAAGAGATCCAAGATAGAGGAAAATGACCCATATGTGCCAACATATTTATAGCAGCTCTTTTTGTAGTAGCAAAGAATTAGAAATTGAGAGGCTACCCATCATTTGGGGAATAGCTGAACAAGTTATGGTATATGAATGAGAAGGAATGACTATTGTCACATATGAAATTATATAAGGGAAGGTTTCAGAAAAATCTGAGAAAACGAGTGAAGTGATTAAAAAAACCTGAAGTGAGTAGAACCAAGAGAATGTTTACAATAACAATATTGTAAAGATAATCACCTTTGAAAGACTCAAGAACTCTCAGCAACACAATGACCAACCCCAATTTCAAAGGACTCATGATGAAATATGGTATCCACTTCCAAAGAGAGAGCTAATGGACTCAGAGTAAAGACTGAAGCATATTGTCCTTTCTTCCTTTGTTTCTTTCTTTTCTTCTTTTGGGAGATGGCTATTGCAGGAATTTGTTTTGCATGACTACACAAATTTTAATGGATTTTGTTTTTCTTGCCTTCTCAATGGGTGGGGGAGGGGAAGGAGGGAGAGAAGGAATTCAGGACTGAAAAAAAATTTTAATTGCATTTTTTAAAAAGAAGGGTATGCACATAAAAATTTTAAGAAGAAATAGGCCCATGGTAACACAACCAGTAAAAGCTAGAGTTTGGATCCAAAACTAGGTCTCCTGATTTCAAGTCCAATGTTCTAAATAATTTTTTAAAAGGCTGAGGATTAACTTGGATTCTACCATCCCACAGGATCACTCCCTGATCATCCTTCAGACCATGAGAATCTACAAAAACCTGGTCATTCATATGTGAAGCATCCCACTTATACTACGAGACTCCTTCCCAAACGGGTAATGTGCCATGCCTCAAGACCTGCCTTCTCCAGATAATGGAATCCCTATGTTTTTTTGTTTTGTCTTGTTTTGCGGGGCAATGGGGGTTAAGTGACTTGCCCAGGGTCACACAGCTAGTAAGTGTCAAGTGTCTGAGGCCGCCCCCGAAATCCCTGTTTTTACCTAGATTTCCACTAAAAAAATTCCACGACAGAAAGGAAAGCTCTTCAATTATAAGCCATGAATTTGCCTTCTTCCAGCTTGACCACTTCGGTAGACTTCTGCATGCATTCTGTCTTCCAAGCAAACTCAGATACCATTTTCCAATCTTCGTCTCCCTTTCCCCAACTTCCATGTTTCTTAAGTAAGCCACAATGCTTAAAATGGTCTCCCTCACATCTCTGCTTAATGAAATCTTTTCCATCTTTCAAGGCCAATCAGCTCAGGTATCACCTCTTCCATTAAGATTATATCTAAATTCCCTGCCTATGTGATTTTTCCTTCCTCAGATCTCTCATACCACTACATTTATACCTCTCCTATGTACTTATCGCATCATCATCATCATCAACGTCATAGTCATAACCATTCTTATTATTGCTAACATTTATATAGTGCTTGAAGATTTGTAAAACAGTTTACAACTATTAACTCATTGGATCCTCACAACAAACCTGGGAGGCAGATATTATTATCACTATGTTCCAGATGAGAAAACGGAAACTGATAGGCTAAATAACTCACTTGGAGCCACAGAGCTAGTCAAGGCTGGATTTGAATTCAGGTCTTTTTGATTCTGAGTCTAGCACTTTATCCACTGTTCATATATATATATATATATATATATATATATATATATATATATAAAATACACACACACATACACAATATGTGTGTATGTGAGGGTTGGAGAGTGGGTGTGTGTATATATACATATATTATGAATATTATATATACATGACAACTACACAGATAACTACATATATAAGTATAATATAACTATATGATATATGGTTATCTGTGAAGTTGTCTTACCTCTACTCAATTAGATTATCAATTCATTGAGGGCAGTGTACATGTCATTTCATTTTTTTTTCCCTTTATATCCCCCATCCCTACCATAATGGAAAACATTTGTTGAATTACCTTGAACAGAACTGACATCAAATTGCTTTTGAATATACTGTCACATTCTAATATTTGTCATGCAAATATTATCCTAAGAAAGTTCAAGCAAGATGTGGAAACTGAGGCCTGGGATCATCTGCCTAGCAGCCCCAAATCACAGGAGGTCTGTAACTGGAACCCAGGTCTTCTGACTCCTAGCCCAAGGGAAGCCTCCTCCTAGAATGATTGATGGCTTTTCTTCTTCCCTCTTGAGCATAAAATCCCTGCAGTGGGGTGGTTTCAAGGTCACCCCCAGATTCTATGGGTTTTCTGGGTGCTCATCAAGAAGATCCCAACTGACCAGCAGCAGCTCCTGCAGCAACAGCGGCTGACATTAAACAATGCTGAGCATCCCTGCTTCAATAGGAGCTGCCAGGAGAAGCCCTGCTGACCTCCCTTGGAATGTCAAAAGGGCAAGCGGCTGCACATTCTCCTCGGTTTCAAGAGCCCCACCTGGCCCCTGCACTGGCCCACCTCCTCCGTTACTGTTTCTCCCACCCCTAATTACACAGGCCTCCCATAAATCTCTGTACAGTTGAGGCTGGTTTTGTCCACCTTTATTGGTTTCTGTCACTTGTATTTATATGTCTAAAGCTGCATGTGTCTTGGCTCCTCATTAAATTCTTAAGTTCCCACAGACAGGAAAGCGATCTTCCCATTGCTTGGTATCCCCTTCTCCTCCTCCTCCTCCTCCCATTGTGCCTACAAAGAGGTGCTGGACATCATGCATATTCAGCGTACTGCCTACCCCCTCTAACTCCTCTAGGCTCAAAGGCAGAGGAAGGGAAACAGTCGACAATTATATAGCTGGTGAAAGTAATTTGAGCTTAACAATACCCCTTTGAGGTGGATGCTATTATTACCCCCATTTTACATACTAGGAAATTGAGATTTAGAGAAATCAACACACTAAGCCACCATCAAACAAGCAGGAAGTTTCTGGGGCAGAATTTGAACACATATATCTTCCTAACTTCAAGTCAAGTCAAGGTCTCTCTATCCACCACTTCAACAGGCTTCCTTTTCCAAAAGGAGGGCTGGGCTATGTTTCTCTATCCCTCCTTTTAGTAGTAACCTGCAGCCCATATGGAGTACAAGATGGGATGATCTTGGATGGGAAAAAACGTCACATCTTTATTTTCACTAAGCTTTAGTTTCTTCTGAAATTTAATGTATTTAAAAACATACTTCTGAG